>NC_041050.1:4632975-4932975 GCF_900634775.1 Gouania willdenowi
ACATAAAATACATAATATATAAGAAACTGACAATATCCAAGCAATAAGTGAGAGATATCAGTCCCAACAGGGTCTACAATTTCAATTTCCTATATTTTGTGACCAATTTCTATTCAATTAAAGAAATTATTATGTAATAATTAGAGGAAAATTAAAGAATTTTGTAAGAATGTTAAGTTTTTCCAACAGTGACGTGCCGTCAGGGTAGGCAAGGTAGGCAGTGCCTACCCAAGGGTGAATTGATATTTTGATTATTTGTTTTAATTATAATATAGTTAAAAATTATTTATTTTTCCATTTCCAATAGCCTACAGTACCTATAAGTTTGAAAGTGTTCGCATTTTGTGCGTTTCATAGCCCAAATGACTTAAGAGTGCTATTTCCTGGAACGGCTGCCGTCTCACTCTGCTGTAAGGCAGGAGGAGGCCACGCCCCCTCCCAAAAGCACGTTGCTGCTCTGCCTCTGTTTCCATAGCGTGTTTTTATGTGTTTGCCCATGCGCAGTCAGTTCCTCAAGACGAAAACCATTTACGTAAAAAGGCAGCTCTCTATGTTGCCTTTGGACGTAACCGCGCTATGCTAAATGCTATACGTAAGTTCACAGTACATTAGTGAATTGATCCCATGTGACCGCTGCTACTACGTTCTCTCTCGCTCTAGCTAGTGGGCGGGATTACACTACAGACAGGATGACAGCGCTAGAGACGATAAAGTGACTTTTTTTTGAGGAAAAACGACAGCTTTTAAAAGATGGGAATCCAACACCTGAGTTACCAGAGCTTAAGCAAAGGTAAGGTCAGAACATGTTTCATACTTTCTACAGTGAATGGTAGAAAAGGAAGGACTGTTTTTGTGGATTCTCCTCACTGTGGCTGTTCTGAGTTGTTGTTGTTGTCATTTTCTTCATGTTTCTGTGTTTCCAACACAAACGATGGATGTGCTGCTGTGTGTCATGAGATACAGTATATTTTATTGGGAGAGTATGGAGGCTATATTAAATAATTGTTTATGTTTCTTTAATGGTGATTTAGGATGTTGATTTTGTTAGATGGTTAAATACTTGTTCATGTGGATCTTGTTGGGTTTTTTCTTTCTTATTATGAATTTTATATTTTGATGATGATGAATTCATGTTGGGTGTGGGATACATATGTATGTGTATATACGTATATATGCATATGTGTGTATCCATAAAATGAAGAGTCCGTCCTTAAGACTGCTCTACTGTAAAGTGCCTTGAGATACCATTGGTTATGATTTGGCGCTATACAAATAAAGATTGATTGATTGATTGATTGATAAGCTGTTGTAAATTGCTTTACACAAATAAATTGAATTAACACTTGCCAGCAGAAACATATGAAATTGTCATTGGTGGTCTTGATTTGCAACGTGCCTACCCAGCCCTAGTGGTCACGGCACGTCACTGATTAAACATGATTCCACTAGGAAAACTGTGAGCGCCTGAAAATACTGTTGAGTTTCATTTAAAAAATGATTCATGTTTTCTACGTCATTTTTACTGGCCATGAGTTTGACACGTAATCTACTACAGTGTGTATGATTGGCAGGAGGAGGGGGGAGGCCTTTCCTCACCTACGTATCCTGGCGTCCCACACGCTGTGGACATGATGCCGTTGTCCACCATCTTGGACAGTCCAAAGTCACTTATCATGATCTTTGAGTTTTCCTCTGGGCTGTAGTACAGGATGTTCTCTGGCTACACAGTGAACACACACACACACACACACACACACACACACACACACACACACACACACACACACACACACACACACACACACACACACACACACACACACACACACACACACACACACACACACACACACACACACACACACACACACACATCAATGCATCAAATGATCAAATGCACTGTACAGAAAACAACTATTCTAAACTGGATTTAATACAAAAAATTTACATTTCAGTTTAATAAACCTATATTTAAGATTGAAACATTCGCTTTCCTTTGAGTTACATATTTAGGGAACAATATTGAGTGAGACGCACACACACATTTCGTGCATGAATAATGTGTGTAAACATAAATACGTGCGCGCAAATATTAAAAAAAACTTTGAAATGTCCAAATAGAACAAAGATAATATTACGGTCACGACGTCAAAGACATAATGTGTCGAGAACAGATCTGTAATGTAAATAATGGACACATGAGGGATACAGAGCCAAGTTAGTGATTATTTTAAAATATCATTTTGACATTTAAGACCATGTGATGTCGTTTTGACAACGATTTTTGTCGTAGGACTTAAAACCCCAAATGCAACTGCGATTCTCAAATTCAATTCACAAAGTTGTACGATTTCATTCTTTCATGTTCGCAATTGTGTTTAATTGTGTTTGTGTCAGTAATGTATTTACTTATTTATTTGATTGGGACAGTGCATGTTAATGGACATACAGTACATGAATAAAAAATACATGAATATAAACACGCCAGACTGTAGCCAGTTGCTGATTATGTGTACTTATTTTAATAAAGTAGTGACATTGATGTGTTTCTGGCTCGATTAAATGGGGGAAAAATAATGGAAGAGACAAAAAACTGTGTTGAAATTATAAATTCAATGCAGACAATTCTTTGTATGAACATGTTACTTTTACTTTGAAGGCTCTTTGAGGAGATGTAAAACATGAATGTCTGCTTCATTCGTCATTTTGTGTTTTTTCGCATCATTTTGTGTATTGCTTTTTAATTTTGTCCATTTCTGTTGTAAATTTGTGCAATTTTTTTTTGTTTTTTGTGTACTTCAGTGGTAATTTTGTGCATTCTTTTGTCATTTTGTGCTTTTTTGTTGTCATATTGTGTATTTCTGTGGTTGTTTTGTATATTTTTGTCAATTTGTGTTTTTTTGTTGTCATTTCATGTATTAATCTGACAATTTGTGTATTTTAAAATATATGATAAATTCAATGCAGACAAGCATCAATATGAAGATGTTACTTTTACATTGAAGGTTCTGTGAGGAGATGAAAAATGCTTTAATTGAGGCGACGCTGAAGGAAAAAGAGAAGCTAACGTAGTGTTTTCAGTGTTTTTACTCGCGCTAAAATGTCCAGTTTTAATGAAGCAGAATAATCTAAGCATTATGACTGGAGTAGGTGATGGTCATATTCATATGGTCATACCTTGAGGTCCCGATGCACGACTCCGTTTTGGTGCAGATAGCTGACGGCCTGGAGGACCTGCTGAATCACCGAGCTGGCATCTTTCTCTGAGTACACGCCTCGGTCCAGGATCCGGTCAAAGAGCTCCCCGCCTGAAACTCTGATTTCAAAAACACCACCGTGTTACCCTCACTGGATTTAACAAGTCTGGCTTTAATTATTCTGCTGTAAAAAGAACAGAAGGATGGTAAACTCACAGCTCCATGACCAGATAGTAATGAGTGCGACTCTCATAGAAATCCTCCATCCCCACCACGTTGTCATGTTTGATTCTGTTTGATCAGGACAAACATTGAAGTGTGAATAGGTGTAAAAGGTGAATAATTGTGGACTCCAGTGAATCACCTTCTCAGCACCGTGATCTCATTCTCCAGATTAGGATCTTTTTTCTGCTGCTTCTTCTTCACACACTTCATGGCAAACGCCTTCCCCGTCATCTTCTCCTTCACCATGTACACCTCAGAGAAAGCCCCCCTGTTCAACACACACACACGCACAACTTTCATCACAGCGGCGCCGCAAAAGATCAGATCCAATACGAGCATTAAAAGTAAAAAACAAAGAGTTTGTATATTTTTCTTGTTTTTTTGTGCATTTTTGGATTCATTTTGTACAGGGTTTTTTTCTGTGTATTTTTGGACTCAAGTAATAATAGTCATAGTAATTTTTCTCTTCCTCTGTCCTTCCTAACTCAAAAACACACACACACACACACACACGCACACAAACACACACGAAGTACTGGGTCATTGTTTCTGTCTTTCTCTTGCATGTTGCAAATTAAAAATTAAAAAAATAAATGAATAAATAAATAACAAGAAAGGGTGAAGATATATAAGCATAAACTGTTGTTTCTCACTTTGGTGTTTTGGCTCATGATGAAACAAAAATACAAAAATATCCAAGCATTAAAAGTATTTATAGTTTGTTTTATGTGTTATTTTTGGGGTTTTTTTTATGGCTTTTTGTTTCTCTGAACTGCTTTGTAAGTATGAGTATAAGTGAAAATTGTGTCTCTTTGAAAAAGCCCGTAGTAAAATATTTATGGAATAGTTTTTTTTTTAAATAAAATGTAGATATGATGACGGGTAATTACAAAATGGAGGTAAACTAAACCAATGAAGTTGCATTATATATATATATATATATATATATATATATATATATGTCTAAAACAAAAATCCATTGTGAGATATTACTGTAAGTTGTTATGCAAAGAGTGTAAAAATATAAATATTTATAATAATACATAATAAAAATGTTATTACATCATTACTTTCTCATGAGCATTTGCATTGAAATAAGCTGCTAGCATGAATGCTATCATCATGGCGGCTGCTTAATATCTGCTGTGAATCTCTGAGGCTTAACCATTCCCAGGTCAGGAGCTTATTATTCTGCTCCGTGTTCCCTGCTATCTTCAGCGTTGTCTGGGAATAGTTGTTCCACCAGGTGGATTATAGGCTCTTTATCCCTGACGCAATGGAAACACAGTCTGAGGCTCACGACACACAGGTCGTGAACTGAGCATGTGCAGCAGCGGCCCCTCAGGAACAGAGCGAGGGGCGGCAAAGTGAAGGTCCCAGAGTGTCTCTGTCCTCTATTTCCACCGAGACGCTCAACCAACATTCTACACACATTGCTACACACGGCTTTATGAGCTCATAATTTACTCATGAAGTATTCATGACTTCTACAAGAAATCAAGTCCTAATCATGCACAAAATCTCAAAGCTTCCACAACAAGAAGCAACTAAAGGTATAGATTTAGGGCTGAGCGATATGAAACAATACTCACATGTTGATATTTTTTCTGAAGTATAATCTGATATTTTTTAAATCAATGAAGTCTTACCAGAAAAACAGTTCTGGGTTAAATTTGCTGATGAAAAATGCCACATATTTATTAACAAACAGCTGCACAATATTTGTCACTGTTGGCTTCTTCTCCTCTAGTCTAAGGGACAGCACGTGTGAGTGAGTTCTGTAGTGTGGCTTTTTTAGGGTTAGAACGCACTCATAAATCCATCTAACTGAGTTTTCCATGCTGTTCTGAGAAGTAGCAAAAGCAGCGACTCCTAAAACAAGTATTTTAATACAAAATAAGCTTTAAAATAAAAATGTATTTTTATAGGTGAAATTTTTTCTGTATCACCAAAATAGAAATCGCAATATATTGCCCAGGCCAAGTTATTTGCACCCTTTGTATTGGCATCTTAATACTGAGTCTGTGAAATTACATAAAAAGCTATATATATATATATATATATATATATATATATATATATATATATATATATATATATATATATATGTATATAGGCGTTATTGTAGTTTTCAAAAATGAAAGAAAAAACATGAAAATTACCAACTAATTCAGTTGTAAATACAGTATCTTAGCCCCTCCTAATACTCTACTTCAATGCACTCCACTAGGGCCGGGCGATATGGACCAAAACTTATATCTCAGTATTTTTTCTCAAAATGGCAATATTTATTACCAAACAGCTGCACAGTTTGTGCCACTCATGGCTTCTTCTCCAAGGGACAGCACGTGTGAGTGAGTGCTGTGGTGTGGCTTGTTTAGTGGTAGATACTGTATGGGTTCAGACACAATTAACAATCCATCTAACTGTGCTTTTTATGCTGTATTTTTATACAAAATAAGTTCTAAAATAAAAACACATTTTCATAGGTGAAATTTAAAATGTCTGTACAGCCAAAATAGAAATCTCGATATATCTTCCGTTCGATCTCGATATATTGCCCAGGCTGAGTTATATGCACTCTTCGTTATGTCATCTTAATACTGAATCTGTGTGATCGACAGTACAATTATATAAAATGAGCTATAAAAATATATATATCAATTATAATTTTCTATATCGACAAAAACAGAGAACTTCACTCACACAGTCCTCAGTCCCATTAGGATTAATGGTGCTCAGATTTATTCTAAACAGGAAAACAAGAGGCTGAACCGGATGCTTGGGAATAGTTAATCAAAAAGAAAAATAAGTTTTTTTTTTGTGTGTCTAATATTTGATCATTATATATATTTTCTGGGAGGATTGCAACATTTCAGATGCTTTTTCAAGCACACACTGCAGCAAAGGACTGATATGCATCCATCCCTCTCCATCCAACCATGGCTGATGCATTCAGGACAAAACTTGTTTGTTCAAACACCAACAACGACGACGACAACAACAACAACATCAGGCTGATGTGAGTGCAGCGGCAGCACTGGTGCAGCACGCCTCTGTTTACTGCAGCCTCTTGTCCATTTTTACTGCTGCAACCAGCAGGAGAAAACTGGGAAGTGTGTAGAGCACAGAATTATTACTATTGGTATTTTATTTCCTTCAGCACATCAAAATAAATCAACCTGTTGTAGTCACGCAACAGTCTGCAGAAGAAAGATGTATGAGGAGAATCATCGGTGTGTGCTTGTTTTTTTTTTTTGTTTATTTTAACTTGAAAAATATCTTTATGTATTAATCATTAATTTGAATAGAAGGGGATTCCTGTGTGATGGGATTTTGCTGTTTTGTAGTATTTCTAACATCTTATCCTCACTTTGTAAAATTATTTTAATTAACAGATTATTTACAGATGCAGTTTTTTAAAACACAGAAACCTAAAAATAAATTCATAAAAAAAACCTTTCCTGTATGAAGTCTGCATATTCTCCCTCATTTTGTACTTTTATACACAGAAACCAATGTTTTTAGAGTAAATGAAGCATTTCTGTTGTTAGGAATAAATGCATTTTAGCTGAATAATACAATTTAATTTGTGTAAAAACTGTCTTTGGAGTCATTTAAATCAACTTTTAGCCTCAAACACATGTAACATCCCTTTATAGGCCTATAAAGTCTATGCAGTCTATGCTATAAAGTCTATAGCATAGACTGCCTATAGCCAAAAACACCAGTGCATCTATTAATCATACCACATAATAATTCCAGCAAGTTAAATGCGTCTACTTTTTTAAAATAATATGTTAAGGTTTCATTTATCCAGACAACTTTTATAAGAAAAGTTACTTTGAAATTTAAGCATATTATTGCATTGGTAACTTACATGATCTCTGTCCCATTTACGGTCATCATGAGTTTCTGTAGGTGCTCGTGTGTGTGTCCCTTTAAATATTGTCAGCGCAAGGAATTGTGGGTCAGCATTATGTGGTCTCCTTTGGTAAAGGATGAATACATGTTTCCTAAGCTAAAGGAGGTGAAAAACAAAAAAAGAAGCATTGAGCCTCTTTTCCTGAGGTTAAAGAGAACTCAAGCACTTTTTTATCATGGCCACCACTTAAAGCTGTGGTTTGTAGAATGGTGAGGCGCTCCAGGTTCCCTCCCTCCCTCCCCTCCTGAACGAAACTCACACTGTGGACCTCTTTTCGACTGTTTTCCCCATAGAGACTAGTAACACGTGTAGGGACTTTATCTTGTGCTATTGGAGAGTTTTCTGACATTTTAGAGACATAAAAGCAAGTATCAGTTGCGAGTGTGAGGACAGTAAGAGAGTCAGAGTCACAGCTGCTGCTCAAACACAAGCAGCTGATCTCAGCGGATCAGAGCAGACACACTCCGCCCTAAGGATGAACGATTAACCTTAATCGCATCGGTATCAAAGTTTTCACTCGTGCGATAACCTAACCTCAGACGCTGAGGTTTTTTCTTCCGTCTTCATCATTTGATTGATATATATGTTCACCAATCAGAAATGCAGAGAACCGCCTTCCAGGGCTGCCGGCCAATCAGAGATGGTTACAGGACACGAGCTTGTACGCGCTGCAGCGAATCAGTCACCCCTCAGTTGAGTGCGCGAACAACAACTACAACTATGAAATTCTCGTTAACGAAATCATGGAATCGACCAATGAAAACGCTCCTTGAAAACATGAGCAGCTTTAATCAGTTTCACCTGCTCAGAGTTTGAACAACATCTCATCAGAGCCACAGAAGATCTGTGGGAAAAGTTGTTCTGTTGTTGGACGAGACCATCAGTGCCAGGGTTGTAGAGTCTGAAACATTGATAACTTCTGATACTTTGTCCATTTATTTATGTTTAATCATTACAGTCTGGAATGATGTCATCAGGATCATTAAAATTATGTTAATTGAATTTAAGTTGATCAAAACTTAATCAATAAACCTGCTCAGATTCAGTAAACCATTGATCCCTGAGGGGAAATTGGGTGACATTAATGCTGCTCTAATATATGACATGAATAATTAAAAAGGAGCAAAACAATCCATGTCAGCACAACTTATGTCTACCTTTTAATTGTATCCTACTCATTATATTAAATTACATTTTTATTTTTGACATACTTTTTTGTTTAATTATAGTTTTATTTTTATTAGTATATATTTTGTTTCCTCACAGTACAAGTTATATTTTCCCTTTAAATGCATCTTACCTTATTTTTGACATACATTTGTTTAATTGTGGGTTTTTTATTTATTAGTATTTATTTTGTTTCCTCACGAGTTAAAAACAAATTTTCTGAAAAAATGTATTAATATTTCTAAAAAAAAAATATTTAAAAAAAATGTATGTAAAAAAACACAGAATTTGGAAAGAAATAAAAACAGAATTTGGAAAAAAAACAAAAAAAAAAACGCACATGCTTTTAAATGTATGAACTATTTTTAAAAATTGTAAATCAAATCGCAATATCTGTCAGAAAAGTCTGCACATGCTGTCAAAGGTCAACACTACAAGAAGTGCAATTATTTTGAGACAGCAATGCATGTTTTGCTATTGCAATGAAAGAAGTTAATTTATTTTATTGCATAATTGTGACCATCACCAGAAGGGTAAGACACATTTTATTATAGGGAGGATATAAAAAGGGAGAGCAGTGTTGCACCTAGCTGAGGGGGTAATTACTTTTTTTGTCAAAATCGTGCAGCCCTACTCCATCCACACTGCAGATAAATTGGATCTGTACCTTCCACCTTAGAGCTATTTATTCCATCTGTTCTTTGTCTCTGACTCGGGGTGGATCGCTCGCATTTCCTTTTTCCTCTTGCTTTACTGTGTAACCGCTGTGCCAAAAGCTGCATTAGAGATTTCAGATGGAATAAAATGCAATGGGACTGTCCCTAGTTTCAGCTCAGGAACATGCATCGAGTTTTGACGAGCAGCCAATAGTAATGCTTAAAACGGCTCATGGGATTGCCCTGTTGGTAGAAAGATCTTTGATTGGCTGAAGCGTCACACTTGTATTCTGTATTTCTAAAGCTCATTTACAGCCAGGAGAAGAAGCAGAGATTCACTGTCCACTCAGAACACTTTGGATTACAATATAATATACAATATAATACGATGATTATGGATTTTTGACCAGATAAAACAAAAACAAAAAAACTTACAAACCGCAGCTTTAAACACTTCAGGGGGTTAAGGAGATAGGAGGGACTATGCGGACGCAGCCTGACAGTTGGCAGTTGCAACATGTCAGGAGATTAAAGTAAATTTGCTGAAAAAATTAGTCTGAATAAATGAAACCTTAATAAATTATTCATCATACCAATCAATTTGGTTGTTTAATTGCAAACATTTATTCTGTCATTAAATGTCTATTTCCATTATCAACAAGCCTAAATAATTGATACAACACTCTAAAGTATAACCAATAAATTCAGATAAAATGACAGAAAAGCAGTTATAAGAACTAAATATGTTACATTTGTTGAATTCAAATGTTAAATGTTAAATTTCTCATGGATTCTTGTTCACGTCAATGTGCTTTAATTTTGGTACTTCCAGTATATTAGCTAAATATTTGGTTTCACCCGTGACATTTAGATGTCACATTTAAATTCAGATTTAATATTTAGGTTTAGGATTTAACATTTAGATTTACATTTAACATTTAGGTTTAACATTTAGATTTAACATGTATATGTTACATTTAGATTTAACATGTATATGTTACATTTAGATTTAAATTTAACATTTAGCTTTAACATTTAGGTTTAACATTAAACATTTAGATTTAGATTTAGATTTAAGATTTAAGATTTAGATGTAATATTTAGATTTAGATTCAACATTTAGATTTAGCATTTAGATTTAGATTTAACATTTAGATTTAGATTTAACATTGAGCATTTAGAGTTAGATTTAACATTTTGATCAAACATTGTGACAAAAATCACAAATTTCACAAATATTGTTGTAAATCTTGTCAAAAGTATCATAAATAAATTCACATACGTGTTTTAAACGTGGTTTGTTGCTAAATGTTGCTATTTATTTTAGCATGCGTAACTTTACAATCAGTGCCTCATAGATATGATCTTTTGCTTAAAATTGAATTTCACTACAGCTACATGTTAAGTCTCCCAAAATGTAAAAAAAAAAAGGAACCTAAACATTTCCTGTAACATTTACTGTGGTGCTACTTACGATCCCAGCTCCTCCATGAAGTCAAAGATCTCCTGAATGTTTTCAGTGTTTTTCTTCCACACATAGTCAGATTCTTGACGGCCCATGTCTGCAGGCGCGTCCGTGGGGATTCCTTTCTTGTCAAAGAAGAAGAAAGGATCATGTGACTTTGTACTTCATATTTTATTTTCATCAAAGCCAAGACTCTGGTCTGGTCTCAATGATCCAGACCAGCAACAGCTTCATGCACATAAACAGAAACTATTGGGGTTATGAAGTGATGAGAAAGTAGGCGTGTCTGTCAGGAGTCTTTGCCTGCTGTGACATCATAATGGAGGGTGTAAGAAGATGAAAAACTGAAAATGGAACCTGACCTGTTTTTTCCTCTCTTTCTCTCTCTTTATTTAAAATTGAGCCCCATCTTGATGCCAATATGCCTCAAATTAATGTTTTTGGACAATATCACGCATTTACACACTATTTTTCCCTGAAAAACGGGTGATTGAATGCCTAGGAAGTGTAACAAACGGACAAATGTGTCCAAATCCGACCATAATCGCATTCAAAATCTCATGCTACATGTTAAGGATTCACTCGTGATCATATTATCCTGTGATGATTTCATGTGTTCAGGTTATCATGACTGCAATCAAATTAAGGATGTAAAAAAGATTCAGCGATATATCGCAATATTTCACTGCGCGATTAGCGCATCGGTCCAAAAAATGTCCAAATCATTTTTTTTTTTTTTTTAAATCATGGTTTTTCACAAAGAAAAAAAAAAACATTTAATTGCGCTAACATATACATATTTTTATATTAGTACTTGAATTACAGTTAGTTAACATTTACTTGTTTGCAAGTTTAAAAAAAAAGAAATAAATTGCAATTCATACCATTTTGTATTTGTAAAGGTGAAATTTGTAATCGTTGACATTGTGATATATTGCGATATATATTATATAATAATAATAATATTATATTATATCGTATAGTGACATGCAAATCGTGAATCGTATTGTATGGTATTGTCAGATTCACAGCAATGCACACCCCCAGTTCAAATATGAAAAGGCTCTGGTACAAAGGCAGGTTTAGTTGTTGGTGTATTAGCTGAAATGGTGGTTAGTTTACCTGGTGACACGTCACAGCTGAAGCACCTATAATATGTGCGGAATTTCGTGCAAAACGTGAGGATGATTGACTGGTTCGAGGTAATTCCAGGTTTCATAAATAATGTTTTGGGACCATATCACACATTTCAATGTTTTTTCCTGTTAAATAAGTGGCTGAGGGTCAGCAGTAGCAGTGTGGCTAACGTCAATCTCACGTAATTTCAGCGTAAAATCTCAATTTTATAACTCCTCTGTAGCATATAAAGGTAAAATTAATAACAACAGTTGAATCTTTTAACCTTGTTTAGCATATTTAGTGCGAATTGGGGATGATTAATATCCAGTAAAGTCATCTAAGATGATGAAAAGACAATGAAACGGGAAAAGTGTAGAGAAACCCTGAAAAGGAATTTAGTAAACTTTGAAACAGAAAATAATCTGAGTCCCGAGTCGAGGAAGATCATTGAAAAAATAACATTTTATCATAAAAAGTTTAGGGTAAAAGGAAACAATCAGCCACTAACATGTAACACGAGATTTATTCACTCAAGCAAATGACACACGTTGATGAGCGTCACAGCATCCTAAATAAAAGACTGGACCAATGAAACGGAAGCCAAAGGATTAATGAACAGGTTTCCCTGCCTGTCCTCTTTTCTCTTATATAATGGATTAGTAACTCCTGATCTGAAGACATGACCTTGGCTGTGGGTGTTAACGAACCGCCGTGAGAGGAAGGAACCGCCGCTAACTTCAGAAAAGTAAATTCATATCTGCTTGTGAGAGGTAAACAAACAAGGAAAATAGAAACAGTTGCACAAGCAAATTATAAAATATTAATATTTATGCTTCACTTTGGGTCCCTGCAGTAAAATGTCATGAATGTTTGCATTTACCAGCACTGTTAAAAAAAAACAGGTCAAAATTGGTCCAAATTTAGCCCAATTATAGTTATTGAAATTCGGTTATTATTGCACCGTCCAACTTTAATCCTTATTTAGTCGTTGAAATTGGGAGTTTTTTTACTGTCAAAATTGAGCTCCAATATAGTAGTGGAAATTTGGTTATTATTGGATCGTCAAACTTGGTCCAATTTTAGCCCATTTATAGTTGTTGAAATGGGGTTGTTATTAAACTGTCCAACATAGTTCAATTTCAGCCCAAATCATAGAAATTGAGTTACTCTTGGGCCGTCCAACTAGGTCCAAATTTTTCCCCAATATAGCCATTGAAATTCCAATATTGAACCGTCCAACATTGTCCGATTTTAGACCTTATTTAGTCGTTGAAATTGTGGTTTTTTTTACTGTCAAAGTTGGTCCAAATTTAGCCCCAATGTAGTCCTTGAATTTAGTTTTCATTGGATGGTCAACATCCAACTTAGTCCAATTTGAGCCCAGTTATAGTTGTTGAAATGGGGTTGTTATTAAACCATGCAACGTATTCAATTTGAGTCCAAATATATCATATAAATTATGTTGTTATTGGACTGTCCAACCATGGTCCAAATTTAGCACATTTGGTCAAGGTTTGGCCAAAAAACAGTCATTGGAAATAGGACTTCTTATTTGGTGGTAAGTAGCTCAACCATTTTAACCCTTTTATTTTGATTCATTTGGATCAAAATTAGCCAAAAAATGAAGGAGAAAAGGTATCGTAACAACATGAAACATAATCCAGCCCACAAACATAAACCAAAAATGGTACAGGTTGAATCTGATCCTCTGCAGCAGAAACTGATCATCACACATTCACATCAAGTTCACAGCAGCTGAGCAACAGTAGATGCTGCAACCATGCAGTCAATGAGCAGCATTTTTACACAAATGAGCAGAAATATCAACACAGATGAGGAAAATGAAAAAGAATAAATGAAGTTACCTGTTCAATGTTCACAGACACGCAGCACACGGTCCAGGATCACAATCACTATCTGCTGCCAAAGACGCTCTGAGGTCTGCGCTGCTGACGTCACAGGGAGGGGGGGCGGGGCTAACTCTGACTGCAGCTGTTGCTGCGCCATCCGTCCCTCAGCTGTAAAACTATTATTTTGAAAGGCTGTCATCTGTGCAGGAACTTCCTGGAGGGGAGAAATGGGTCAGCTTCTTCTATGACAGGGGTTTTCAACCTTGGGGTCGGGACCCCATGTGGGGTCGCCTGGAATTAAATGGGGGTCGCCTGAAATGACTAGAAATTGGTGGCGTATTATGGTCACATTAAAATAAAATAAAAATTTGGGCACTACAAGATTAAAGTCGTAATATTTCGAGAATAAAGTTGCAATTTAAAAAAAAAAATAAAGTTGTATCTTAATAAAATTGTAATATTTTGAGATTAAAGTCGTATTATTTCGAGATAAAGTTGTAATGTTATGAGAATAAAGTAGTAATATTTCAGGATTGAAGTCATAATGCTTTGAAATTAAAGTCGTAACATTTCAAGAATAAAGTCATAATTTTATAAAAATAAAACTGAAATTCAAACTGGGTCTTGTCTGTGTTGCGGTCACTTGTGCGTAATGGAGAATGTTGAGCATTTAAGGGCTATTGGTATTTATTGTGTTCAATTCAACAGGGAATTCTGACCACTATACAAGTTTTTTTTTAGATACAGCTATATTCTAAAAAAATTACGACTTTAATCTAATAAAATTGACCTTATTCTCAATAAATTATGACATTATTCTCGAAATTTTACAACTTTAATTTTATAGTGCTCAGATTTCTGTTTATAGAAAGTTTTTGAAAGTTGCACCCATAATCTGATAATCTGAAAGTAGCAGCCCCAGGAATAAGGTAAGACTGCTGCTACGTTATTACAAACAAACCAACCATGCAAATTACAATCATTTGTAATAATCTAAATTCTGCGAAACGTTCTTTATGGCAACAATAATAATAATAAAAAAGTCAAACCGAGCCTGTAGAAGTGATGCCTGAATAAATGGAGGTCATCAGCGTTAGACCACTGTGTTCTATACCGTGAGCAGCATTGTACACAGTGATCTACAGTGGGTACCTTTAACAGGCTTATGCATTAATCTGAGTCAGGGGGCTTACGCTATACTGTACCTGCCGTACACACACAAGCTTTCATTTGCACACAGAGGTCCTTGACCTGGAACTTTTTCTGCACGTGAAATGATGAGTTGCTGATGGCTAGAGGTGAAAGTAATGGATTACATGTACTCATGTTACTGTAAATGAGTTGCTTTTATGGGTACTTGCACTTTTTGGAGTATATTTTTATATACTGTGATTTTACTTGGACTTAAGTAGGTTTTAAAATAAAAAATGTAGTTTGTTTACGTTTTTACACCCAACAGTTACTGAGTAAATGATCATTTTGTGATGATTTTTTATTGATTTGATTTCAGGCACATTGAACATAATCCATATGTTCTTAGTCGTGCCATTTCTGATCAACGCCACTTACTTTGGTTCAGGTTGTGTTTTCTATAACAGTGTATGTTGTTTCCCACATGGAACTGTTTTAGAGTTAATACATGTACAGTAGCTATACTGTAGAGCCTTATCATTTTTATTAGTTTTGAATTAAATTCAAAGATTTGGTCTTTTTAAGTTTAAACATGAGATATTTACTCTATGCAAGGCAACCATGTCAAGATTTATTACCAACAATAAATGTGTGGGGATGAAAGTAACTAGTAACTTTTACTTTGAGTACTATATAAGTGAGCTACTTTTTACTTGAGTTTTCTATGTATGACTTACTTGTACTTGTACTTAAGTAGAATTTCAATCCAGTAACATTACTTCTACTTGAGTAGAATATGTCAATACTCTTCACACCTCGGCTGATTGCATCACAGCTGTTGTAACGTTTCCAAAATGTTAGAAAAAAAAACATTTTACATTTTAGAAATGACATTTTTACCTGTTTAATTTTAATGCTTTAATCTGCCTGAGTTTAGGGCGATACATTGCGCATGCACAGTTGGATTATCATGTCGTTGTCATAGTAACCGGTTCAAAGAGGGCCTTGATGGTCCTCATTCATTTCACGGGAAGTACTTTATCAGAGGTTGAATGACTTCCTGTCTGCTTCAATCAGTACAAGATGAGACATTAAGTGAGCGGAAACATTAACGTTGATAATGAGTCAACTCTGAAGATGATGTTAAATCGAACAAGTCCAATAACAGAGGCAGTGATTGGTCTATTAAATGGAGCTACAGTTATAGGTTGTGGCAAACGCTGTGAGACAAATAATTGAATGAAACCTCTTTGTACCATCACACACTAACTCATGCATACAAGGCAAAGCAAGGCAGATTTATTTGTATAGCGCATTTCATACACAAGGCAACTCAATGTGCTTTACATGATCAAAAAGTGCAACAGAAAACATTTAACAGCTTAAAAATCAATAAAAACATTTAAAATCATCAGTAAAAACAATTAAAATCATCAACAAACACATTACATCATCAACAACATGACCAAAAATCTCTCTCTTAATCATACGCAGTAGAGAGTGCTTTTAACTTTGATTTAAAAATGTTCACATGTGATGCTGACTTCAGCTCTGCTGCAGTTTGTTCCACTTCTTTGCAGCATAACAACTAAAAACAGCATCACCGTGTTTACTGTGAGCTCTGGGCTCCACTATCTGACCTGTGTCCATAGATCTGAGAGACCTGCTGGGTTCATACCTGACTAACATCTCACTGATGTATTCTGGACCAAACCCATTCACACATTTATACACCAGCAGCAGAACTTTACAGTCTCCTCTGAGGCTGACTGGGAGCCAGTGTAAAGACTTTAAAACTTAACTAATGTTTTCTGGTTCTGGTTCAGACCTGAGCTGCAGCGTTCTGAACCAGCTGTAGATGTTTGATGAAGACCATTACAATAGTCCAGTCTGCTGGAGATAAAAGCATGGACCAGTTTCTCCTGATCTTTCTGAGTCATTAAACCTTTCACTCTGGAGATGTTCTTTAGGTGGTGGAAGATGTTTTTGTGATAGATTTGATCTGACTGATGAATGTAAGATCTGAGTCAATCAGAACACCAAGGTTTTTGACTTTAGCGTTTAAAGATCAAGAGTCAACATACTTGCTGACAGCAGTCCTCTTTTCCTTTTTACCAAAGACAATCACCTCCATCTTTTCATGATTTTGGTGAAGGAAGTTTTCACTCATCCAGCAGTTTACATTTTCCAAGCAGTCACACAACACCTCAATAAGACCATAGTCATCTCGATTCAATGATGGATATAGTTGTGTGTCATCTGCGTAGCTCTGATAATCAACCTTACAGTTCTGTAACATTTGTCCTAAAAGAAGTATATAAAGGCTAAACAGAAGTGGTCCAAGAACAGGACAAGAGTTAAAAAAAACAAAATAAAAAATAACGATAAAAAACTCTTCTTCTTCTACTTCTCTGATAAAAAACATGATTTTTACCCAGACAGGGGTTCTCAACCTTGGGGTTGCAAGACACTGTGAGGGGGTCGTCAGAAACTAAGAATTTTCTTTTAACAATTTTTTGCCACTTTTCCGCAACTACACCAATCTTGTCATATTTAAACCCATTTTCATTACATTTTCTTGCCATATTTTTGCTCCCTTTAATGCATTTTGCTACATTACTCTCATTTCTGGCACTTCTCCATCAAATTTCAATGGCTTTTCTGCACATTTTTCTTCCCTTTTAAGACATTTTCAGCACTTATAAACCCTTTCCACCACATGTTACACGTTGACCCATTATTGTCACTTTTAACCTCTTTTCACCATATTTCATGCTTATTTTGTGCCAATTTAACCACATTCACATTTGTCATGCCCATTATTTGCCGGTTTTAACTAATTGTTTCCACTTTGAAGCTAATATTGACACTTTGAAGTTTGAAGCCTTTTTACCTGTCTGTTTTTGGCCACTCTTTGCACTTTTTATCAGTTTCTGTGGCATTTCTGAACCATCACACAGCATACGTTTATCACCTGACATCCACACGCTTGAACCTTTTGATCTGAATTATCCCAGACTCCAGTGGCAATTATGTTGTTGGTGATGTAAAACTCAGCGGTCCATTCTCCTCTCAGGAGACAACAAAACAATCGAGCCATGAGACTTAAACGCTTAAGATCCATTGCAGCTAAACCGATGCTCAATGGGATTAAACTAACAGGATCAGGGAAATGTTCCGTTTATTTAAATCACCATTACACAAAAATGACTCAAGGTGCGTCCAACCATCTCTGACATGTGGAATATTCATCAAACACTCCATGTCTGACATTTAAATGAAATATTTAGGCAATGAAATTGAGTTTAAAAAAACAGGAGCTATTCCTGTTGTGTCCTTATACTGTACCTGTTATATAAGGTTATTTAATTGGTGCTGACATAACCTGAGATCACCAAAGTTGCATAAAAATGGCATTAGGGCGTTATACCCGAACGCGATTAATGAATGGTGTGTGTGTGTGTGTGTGTGTAAAAGTGTTGGCTATTTTAAAGATTAATTTCCTTTAACTCATAAGTATTCAGGTGTGAGATCATTCCACATGTTGAAACGATGTAATGTAATGGTGTAATTAGAAATATGAACTACTGTAAAAGATATATAAAATTAGAACTACTTTGAAAAATGACACTGTGTACACTGTAAAAAGTTACCTATAGTCTGCTCTATTAAAATGAGGTTACAATTCACACTCACTCTGTTGGAGTAGATATTACACTACATTTTTAGTTCAGAAAATTTGGGGAAAATGTACATTTTTTTTTCGATTTACCTGCAATTAATGCTCACTGTTTTATTTTCAATACACTAAACTTGTCTTTTTTTTTCTTAGGCATACTCCAGTACCAACTGTATTTCTGTGAAGAGGTAAAAATGTATTGTATTGTGTGTTCCAACCCAGGATGTCACTATAGTGTTACTATTGCAAGTATAAGACCAACAAAAATGAGGAGTGAAATTAATTAACTGTAATGACTAAAGAAATATTGAAGCGTTAATCCTCCATTACAAAAAAAAAAAAATACAATTTGAAACCACAACACTATGGGTGTATAACTTTTAAGTTGTATAACAGCTCCTACAATAAGTACGTCCGGAAAAAAGAAACTGAAGTATATGATTCAGATAATATAGTCTGGTCTGTTTGGGGGATTTTAAGGAGAGATGGTATAAATGTGTCTACAACAATGAAATTTGACACATTTATAGTTTCCGACCTGCTGGATTAAAATCTGGCAGGATCCAGAGCCAGTTCTCAACGGGGTCGCCATATTGGACAGTTCCAAATGGTGACCACCCAAAAACAGGTTTTTCTATTACTAGCCAACCAAACGTCGCATAATTAAAATTAAAAACACTTTTCTAAGGTTTTGGACCTTGGTGTTTCTAAATATGATGCCAACATGACAGCAATCTTCACTGGCATCACCGCCATATTAGAAAATCCAATCCAGACCAAATCCAACATTGGCCACCAGTGAATACTGAATACTGAACATTTACGCTCAAAAATGTCTTTATTTGACCTTGATCTGGGATGTCAGGCTTTTATGTTGTGAAATAAAGACATTGTTGATCGTAAATGTTCAATGTTAAATATTCACAGGTGGCCACATTGGATTTTCTAATATGGTGATGCCAGTCAAGGTTACTGTCAAATAGGCATATTTAGAATCCCTGAGGTCCAGAACCTTAGAAATGTGTTTTTAATTATGTGATTTTTGGTTGGCTGGTAACAGAAAAACCTGTTTTTGGGTGGCCGCCATTTTGAATCAACCAATATGGCGACCCCATTGAGAATTGACTCTGGTTTCTGCCATATTTGAATTCAGCAGGTCAAAAACTACAAGTGTGACAAATTTCATGCTTGTAGACAAATATGCACAATTCACGCCCTGACAGACCAGACTAATAAGACAAAATCAACTTCCATGGAAACATAATAATCTTCATCAGGTAGGCTGCCAGAAGCACAAACAACTCCGAAACATCAAAGTGCATCATCTTTATTTCTCACTGAGGTGCTGACGAAGACTCCGCCTCCTCTTCACGAACAACAAACAGTTCTCAGTCATCAGTACATGAATGGGAGCACCCGTAAATGATGGACAATGGCACTCATAAATACATCAAGCAGTCCATTTAAGTCCTTTCTTTTCTTTTTTTCTCCTCCCGTGTGTCCAGCAGCCAAACTGTTAAAGGCCATCAGTGAAAACTGCAAATTGGGATCAAAGAGGACTGAGCGATCAGGTCCTGAGAGAAAAGATCCACCGAGCTGTCAGGGAGGAGCAGGAAGTGCTACAAATGATCAGAGTAGAAAAAACAAACTAATAAATTATTACATGTTGGTTTTCTTTAAAGGGATCCTCCACTGTTTTATCACTAATGTGGCCTAAAATCTTTAAAATGTACTTATTGGAAGATATAGGCCTAAAAAAGGGACGACTTCACCGTTTTAGAGCCCATCTTGAAATCACGTGATTGATGATGTCACTGCCCATAAACATCCTATTGTTTTCTATTTGAGTGAAGCATTCAGGCCTGTTTTTCAGATCATTTAGCAGCTTTTTTAAAGTTTTTAAGTTAAAATGCCAATTTGCGCTGCTTTTGGTTTTAATCTAAATATTCAGGAAAAGTTGAATATGTCGATGTAAACATCTTTGGTTTACTGAAAGAGGAATAAAAACAGTTGTTGGAGGCTAAATGATGTAGAGCTAAAAAAAAAAAAAGCTGCTAAATGATGAAAAAAAACAGGCTGAATTATTCACTCCAATAGAAAACAATGGGATGTTTACAGGCAGTGACATCATCAATCACGTGATTTCAAAGAGATTACAGGGAAAAAAAGGAGATGAAAGAAGAGGAAAAAAGAAAAAATAAGAAAGAAAGAAAAATGATTTCAAGATGGTAGAACACAGGCTCTAAAACTGTTAAGTCGTCCTATTTATACAAAGCAATAAAGTGAATATGGTCCAAAATAATGATTTTCTAATAAGGATATTTCAAAGGTTTTTGGCCACATTTGTATAAACAGTAAAACGTCACTTTAATAATATGTAAAGTATTAGATTCCCTTCTTCATATTCATATTTAGTTAGAAATACATGACATAGAACTAGGATATGTATAAGATATTGTTTTAAAGCAAGGATCCATTCATCCTCTCTCTATAGTCACATCCTGCAGCTTTTCTTCAGCCTTTGCACTCAAGTCACGCCTGAGTCCCACAGCGATTATCTGCAGACAATAGGGATGCTTGGTGCACTGTTGCTAAGACCCTGTGGGATCAAAGTGACAGGCTTTGATCTGCAGCCTTACGTCTCCCTCTAGGGGAAGACGGAGCTTAATCCTGCTCGTAGAAGTGTGAAACCTTCCACAGTCGTGACGCGCGCTCGTCTTTGGTAAGTTACGAGTTTGAGGAGAAACCGTGAGCCGTGTGTACGACCTGATGACCTTATGACCAGTGAACCTGAGATCCAGCCTGTGAGTGTCTCTTGGCCTCCCTGATGGAGAACGCCTCCTGCTCTTCACTCATCTCCTTCAGCCTTTTCTCCTCCAGGAACGACACCAGGGAGTCCCTCATGTCCACCACCTCGATCATCTGCTGCAGGACACGTTCCTCCTCCGCCTGCTGCTCCTCACTCTTATCTGTCAAAAACCACCAGCATCCCAGCAATTACAACACACAACAATAAACCACTTACAGTGTGGTAATTATAGACTTCGACAAAAAACCCCAACATTACAGAACGTGGGCGCCTTTGCTTCATATACGGTGAGAACGAACCAATGTTGATTAACGGTTTTCAAAAGGTGAAGGACAGGAGGAGTGTAGTAATTTTGTGTATTTTGGTTTTTTGTGTCTTTTTAAAAATGCTTTTATGTATTTTCTTTATTATATTGTGTTTTTATATATTCATCCTATATATTTTTGTTGTGTTTAAGAGTCATTCTGTTTTTTTTTTTTAATTTATTTTTTGTACTATTAGTTTATGTCCTATGTTTATGTTGTATATATTGTTTATTGTTTACACTGTTTTTGCACTCTTACTGGAGTTGGCTTTTTATAACGTCATCCTACATGTGTACAGTGACAATAAAGGCCTTTTCTGTTCGATTGTTGTTTTGTGTGTTCATGAGAGTCAGTGTATGTTACGTGTGTTTTCAAGAGCTTTTTTGTGTATTTTTTTAATTCATTTTGTGTATTTTCTTTAATAATTTTGTGTATTTTGTAATCACTTTGCCTAGTTTTGTAGTATATTCTGTGTTTGTGGTCATTTTGAGTGTTTGTTGTTGTTTTGTGTATTTCTGGAGAATATATATGTTTTTCATTTTCTTATTTGTGTATTCAAATGTTTACCTTGTGTTCGTATGATGTAAGCATCATTTTTTGATTACCTTATTTATTTATTTATTTATTTTTGATGTGCTATCAGAGTGAAATTGAATATTTGTATTCTTCTATTTAGCATCTGTATCTGCCACACATTTTGGGTTAATAATGAACTTTGGTTTTATTCATCTTTAAACTTCTTTAGATTGTGTGGATTTAAGCCAAACTGTGTTCCTGAAACGTATTGAGCTGTTTACGTTCACATTTTTGGGCGTGTGTCGCTCCAGGAACGTGAAAGTGACACAGACTCTAATATTGATTTGATTCACGCTGTTCTAATGAAAGCTTCCATGAATAGAAAGCCATTGAAGCACAGGAGGAAACGTGCTGTTTGTGTTGGTCACTGAAGCCTCCGTTAGAAACAACGTCTCCTTGTATGAAATGCCAACAGCAGCTCATTCTATGCACACACAGACGCTGTTACACACCGTTCAGCTCCATGTATTTCCTCAGCTCCAGGTCCAAAGTGCTCTGCTTGTCCTCCAGCTCCAGCTGCCGAGACCTGAAACAAAAACGCAAATGTACGTCACACCCGGGTCGTTATAACGACAAACCAAGCTGCTGTGAGCCGTGTCGCTTCCAGCACACTCTTACCCAGGGGTGTCAAACTCATTTTAGTTCAGGGGCCAAATACGGAGCAATTTGATCTCAAGTGAGCCACAGATTTAAAGTGGGAAAACAAGTAATATCAACATTATTGTGCCCTAGTTTGTACTTCTACGGATACATAAAACATAAAATATGAAAGAAACTGACAATATCCAAGCAATAAATGACAGATATCAGTCCCAACAAGATCTTCACGTTAAATTTCCTAGGTTTTGTGACCAATTTTTCTTTAATTAAGGGAAATATTATGTCGTAATTTGAGGAAAAATGAAAGATTTTGTAAGAATTTTGAGTTTTTTTAACTGTTTAACATAAAAAAAAAACTGCAATCTGAGCATGAAAGGTAAACATTTTTAAAATGTTATTCAAACTTAATCAAACTTTCATGTGTTTTGGATAAGTCGCTTCTGAGCTGAGAGTTCACTGGAATTTCAGCTAAAACTAAAAGCGGATGCTGGACGGACAAACCGAGCATCGTTTGGTACATTTCATACCAGATATCAGCATGAATTACTTCATAGAATAAGATTGTGTTGTGTTGAATATTAAATGGTGAGTTAGTGTGCACACTTACGCAACCATGAGGTCAGACTCTTCAGAGACCAGAGCGTTCTTCTGGTGAACGAGCTGGATCCACTGTTCGATCATATCAGGGGCACCTCCGCTGTCTGCAGGAAGAAGTAAAAGGTTTGACTTTATTAGAGGAACACTAGCAATGCAGAGGGACAAGGAATGATTACATTAGGATGAAACTCAAAACAAAAATCTAATTCTGTTGTCTCTTAAATCATCATCAGGCTGATTTAAACTCTTATTGGTTGATGTGCTGAGTGATGAGCTGGCCCGTGATTGCGGAGATGAATTTTACTTCCTGAAACGGTAATACTGTTATTATATCTTAATTTAGATTTTTTTTTTTTTTTTCTTTTAAATCGAGAGGAAATTGCAATACACCCTTGAATAAACCCTCACACGTATGTTTTGCAACAATATCATGCATTTCTATGCAATTTTTCACTTTAAATGGGTGGGCAAAGAGATGGAAATGTCAAATATTGTGCAAAATATGATGTAATATGTCACAATATGACACAATTCACCTCCTCAAATGGAAACAGCTGTATAATGTAGTACAATATCACATTTACATGATGTTTTCTATCCTAAAACAAGTGATCTAATGTGTAGCAACTTTAGCAAATTAGCAGGCGTCAAATCTCATGTGATTTCAGCACATGCATTTCTTGCAAATACAGCAAATATGAAATTAATAATAATACTTAACTCCATCATCAAAGTATGTCAACATTTCTGTTTTTAAAACATCTCTAAACTCTTAAAAAACTGCTTTTTAAAAAGCATCTCTTAGAAAAAACATATATAAATATGCACAATGAGCACTGTTTCTGTCAACGTATCCAGTTGGTAAACTGTGAAAAATATTGAAAAGCTAGATGTGAAATTGCCATCTTCAAAATATAAGCAGAAGATATTTTTCTTTTCCTTGCTCTGGCAAATGCTCGTGAGCAGAGGTTCTCAACTGGTGGGTCGGGGGCCAAAAGTGTTTTTGGACAACAGTAAAAAGTAAAAAGTGCTTCAATTTTGAAAGAGATTTCAGTGGCATTTATTCTCACCTCCAACAGTAGGGGGCAGTAATGAGTTTTTCGATTTCTCATCACTGCTTAGAAAAATGTTTTCTCCACAAACTAATATTTGTGTTTTTTTTGTAAACACATTAAACATATAAAGAAATATTATTTTAAAGTGAAGAAAATAAAGCAAACCCACAGTTCGTTTCAACAAGTTGACCTAATGCACAGTGATATGATACATATCGTATAGTAACTGCACCATATTTTTGTGCAAATATTTCTTAATATTGGAAAAACCAGTTGAGAACCACTGGTCTTGAGGACACGCGTCACACTTATGGTTTTACAAACTTAGCTTGTCGTGATGTAACTGAGATAAAAATCTGTAAGACGTATTGGAAAACAATGAATTAAAAGCCACTGATATTCGATTCGTACCGGCCTCTCCTCGCAGAGTTCGTTCTAACTCCACCCCTTTCTGCTCCAGATCCTTGAAGGTCACCTCGATTTCCTCCAGTCGTCTCTGGATGGACTGAACCACAAAACATTCACTTTTAAAACAACTGAAACAGGTTTGATCATCACCAGTAAACCCAGTTTAAAAACATGAATTAGTACGTAGACATATGCAGAAGCTGCTATTTTGTTTCATTCCTGCACACTCTGTTGCCACGGTAACCAAAGCTAGTAAACTGACAGAATGCTCGACACAAAAAAGAAAAAAAAAGATATTTTTGACCTTCGCCTGAGCTAAACTGACTAATAAGGACGAGTTATTTAAGACCAACCTGAGCTTTACGGAAACGCTGCAGCTCGCTCATCTTCGCTCTTCGCTCCAGCGTCCTCATCTTCATCAACTCCAGCTTCTCAGCCTCAGCTGGGTTGGACGGCTCCGTCTGAAACTAAAGGTCACACAGATGTTAAAGAGTCACTGAAGCCCAAAACAAATGTATTTGGGTATCAAGTAGTGCTGTTGGATTTTTGTCCAACTCTTGACATTTTACTCAAAGTGTTTGGCCTATTTTGTTGTAAAAATGTAAGAGTGGCTGCCCTCTATTTGATCGAGAGAATTGTCAATTGAGAGCTATAGTGAGTATTGAGTAGCTAGTTAGCATAGCATAGATTGTTCTTTGGAGATGGTCCTGAAGCCCCACCCATAATCAAGATATTATGCTCGGGCGCACGTCAGTCCAAACCTCAGAGTTCAGTTTGTGTCCAACTCTGCTGCGTACCTTTTCATCAAACAGGTCAATGTCATCCCGTCCATACATCATTTCGTCATCATCATCATCGTCGTCGTCATCATCGTCTCCATCGATGCCATCCTCCGAGGTGCTGTGAGCATGTGTGAATGTCGTCTCTGAGAGCCAACAGGTCAAAGGTCACTGACTGAACACCTTCCAGCTTGGATTTCATTTCATTTCATTTATTAATTATTTCAAAGGGACAATGCACATGAATAGACAGACATGCTGTAAATGAACCAGAGTTAGCCAAAATAAGCTAGTTTTCATCTGATGTCCCTGGCTAGATTTTAAAAGGCAACCTAAATGTAAAAGCTATTAAATACAGAGAGAATACAACATGACAAAAGAGAAAAAATATAACAACATGAATTACTGAGAAAACAAAGCACCAAGCCTGGACTAAAACTGGAACACAGTTCAAACAAAATAGTTAATCAATACAATGTACAAAATAAAAATAAAATAAAATAACTCACTTACCGACTCTACCTGGGGGATTGATGAGAACGCTGAGTCGGGGGTCTCTGATGATGCGTGGAGACGACAGGTTCCACGGAGAGAACTTGGACCGTACTCTGGTCTGACCCTCAGGCATCTCCTTCCTCCTGAAGCAGCGACGGTTCTTCTTCTCCCGCATGTGTCCCGCTGTGCTGCCGCTCCAGTAGCCCTCCTCCTCCGGGGCGTCCAGGCCCCGCCCATCTTTAGTGGCTCCGCCCGTGTTGGCTGAGGAAGAGGAGCATGAGGAAGACCCGCCGTGTGTTTCTGAGTCAGAGTCAGCGCTGAAGCTCTGCAGGTTCACCAGCTGGTTTTTCTCTTCCAGGCTGAGCTGAAGCTTCCGCAGTGACTGCTTCGGACGGGAGTCTGGCCCCGCCTCCAAGTCTGGCCCCGCCTCCCAGTCTTTCTTGGTGAGTCCGGGAGACGACGGCTTCTCAGGAGAGGAGATGTCGAAGAGCATGACGGTGCGAGGTTTTATCACTGGGGGAGAAGGTTGAGGGCTGGGCGTGGTCTGACGGGAGAGGCGTGGCTTAGGGACAGGAACAAGCTCCGCCTCTGCTGAAGCTGCACCTATAGCAGCAGTGGTTTCACCTCTGGAGGGCCGAGGCTCGTCTTTGACTGCACACTGCTCCTGAGGGTCATTGTTGTGCGTTTGTGTGCGAGTGTGTGTAGACTCTTCATCTGATGGAGACGAGGAGGAATCTCTGCACAGCCCGTTCTCTTCCTCCTTCAGCTTCTCTTTGATTGTCTAAGAGAAATAGACAAACTGTAACACGAACAAATACACAAACAACATATCCCATGTTGTCTGAAAGGAATAATTCAAAATTCTTAACATGTCTGCACAGCTCTAGATCTTTCTCCGAAAAGAAACAACACAACTCAGAAAGTAGCAGCCGAGTCCAACAATATTCTCATTAGTCGTCTGATAACATTGATATTTTGGACTGAATGTTGTTTGTAACAGTTTGTTCAGTTTATTCTGGCCGTTATTAATCGCATCTTCGACTTAATAAGAATCCTTTAATGTTATTATAGCAAAAAAGCAAAACTAAATTGAGTGCAATCCCATTCAGTGCAAAGATAATCTGTAAATACAAATTGACAAACTGTGCAATATAAAAACAAGACATCTTTAGGGCCTGGAGATTTATATACAATATAAATAAGGGCAGTAATGGGCAAAAATATAGATATAAAATGTAATTTATTTACAGTAGCAGCAAGAAACAGTTACATTTATTCAGGTGAAATATGTAATTAACAGGGAGGGAGGGAATATTTTCACCGCCGCAGAATTACGCCAACAGTACTAACAATAGATAGACCGTACGCCAGTGGTTCCCAACTTTTTTGTATCGTGACCCCATTTTTATATCACAAATTTCTGGCTACCACACATTTTTTCTTCTCAAATTAATTTTTGATCATGTTTTTTATACTGTTACAAATACAGAGTAGCCAGGATTAGTGACAAATTGTGCCAGCTTAGATAATTTACACAGCATATTATTTGAACTAGATCTATATTTGAGAAAGTGAAATTTTTTTTTAATCAGTTACTAAAAATTCCAAAGGACCCAATTTAAATCCCAGGTGATCTCAAGGTTGAAAAACATTGCCTTACAGTACACCATGGAAGATTACATTTTAGGATTTAAAATTTTTTATAATAATTTTATAAGTTCTTAAGGAATTAACGTGGAAAACATTATTGAAAAAGTTAAGATAATTTTTGCAGCCTTATTTTTAACTTGTTTTCCTTAAATGGCACAAATATTCGTCTCTCACTTAATCAATAATTGTTTCTGTGCCAAAATCTATCCTTTCAAAGTAAAACATTTAAAATAATTACAGTTCATATTTCTATTAAATAATATATGAACTGTGACATCTGTCTTGATACATTTTTTAGGTAGTTTGTAAAAACGAAACGCATCGCTCGGAGCCTGCTCAGCTCCCACCACAGAAGTGATGCAATGAGCTGTTGTGTAACGAGAGCTTTACAAACGCACAAAGTTAACACAGTGTGAAACCATCAGAGCGTTTCACACATGCTCAGTGACCCACCTCGTGTGACGCTTCCGCCTCGTTCACCAGCTCCAGTTCCTCGGAGTGCTGCTCACAGTAAAACGCCCCTGTGGGAGACACACAACATGAAATGAGCAGAGGAGTCAGAGAGGATGTTCTCTGTGTTATTAAATTATTCATCTGCTTTCAGTCAGATCAGAAGAGCTTTTAAAAGGGTTTCAGCACAAAATATTAATTATGGAAGCAGGGAAAGCCACGCCTCCTCCTGACTAAGCAGGGACGGATAAGAGAACAGGTGCAGCTCCTCTTAAAGGACCATAGGGCAGGATTTGTGAAAAATTAAACATTCATTTTCAGTTTTAATGCTAATGAGTGATGAAGCGTTCAAAACCAAAGAGAATGAGCCCACACACATTTCTCCTTATTGCCTTGAACAGACTGTGTGATGCATTTTGTTCTGCAATTCTAGGCCCAAATTTCCCTCGTAGTTCTACAGACGCTCGGCGGTTTGGAGAGGCGGCCACTCTGCTGGAAAAAATGAAGAAGTAGAAGACGACGACTTTGAGACTGAAAGAAGACAAGCGCCGTGGACCAAACTACTGTTTTGTTCCACAGAGGCAAGCGGAGGCATGTAGAGGATTGCGCGCAGGTCTTGCAGTAAACAGTCATGTGAACGGTAAGTAAATAAATAAACGTGTTGCAGGTGGAGTGTGGATCGGGCTGCATTTTTTCGTCCGAGTGTGACCCGAACTCAACATGCATTTACCATAATTTCCGGACAATAAAGCGCACTATTTTATTGGCCGCATTCCAATAATTAAGCAATTTTCTAAGAAAGATTCACACAGATGCCACAGGAGAGTGCCCTTTAGATAACTTGGCCTATCAAAACGGGCAGATATAACAACTTTATGCTGTTTATCCTTCTATGACAAACTGGCTGACTTTTACTTCATCCACTCTGCTGCGGCGGGCTCTCTCCCTGACATCTCTCTGTGTCTTTGCCATGATGAAGAAGTGTGCATCATGACAAAATGACTGATCAGAATGAATAAGTGGGAGCAAGAACAATTTAACGTAAACAGTTTCATTAGTGCACCTGGTCTAATGTGATGGAGCTCAATTTTGTGGCGGCATGAAGCTTGAAAACTGGGAAAAATCCACAAATCAGCCGCGCCGTTGTTAAAGCCGCAGCGTTAAAAAAAAGTAGTGGCTTACAGACCAGAAACTACGCTAGATATTTATATCTAAGCCCGACCTGAAACCGACAGTTAAAACCTCATTTTTTTCCTCACACAAATGACACATTTATGTTTGTTTTAGTGGTAAGCACCGCTTTTGTTAACGAAGAACTGTTAATTTCAACATCAGATCAGCAGACGGGGTAACAAAAAAACTTTAAACACAGACAGGCACGTAGTAAATCTATTTAAATAATCCAGGTATCAAAGATAATCCATGTTTTTGTGCAGAGAAAAGATTGATTAAACAGTGGATGCTTCAAGGCTGTCCTCCTCTGCTCAATGGTCCTGCAGCGCTGATCCTCACTGCTACAGCTGCTGCAGGAATGGAAAGAGGGCACTATGTGACCGAACCCAACCAGCAGTTCTAAATATTTGTCCGAACCTGACCCGTCGGGTCCTCTAATCACAGTATCAGCTGCTGTGAAGAGTTGATGTACGCCCACATGCCGACTTGGCTGATGACGGCTGTCGTGTCACTCTGGAGTCTGATTTCTCGATCCTGCCCTATGCTCCTTTAATGCTTCCTAATGACCATCAGGGAACACTTGACAGATGGAACTCACGGGGAGGACGTCCATGTTCATGTCCCTCACCTGTGGTCTGGTCGTACGTGTATCCTCCCAGTCTGAGTGTGATGCCACATCGGTGGCAGGTGAAGCAGCTCCGGTGAAAGAACTTCCCCTCGGCGCTGATGCGCTCCAGCACGTAGACCCTCAGATGGCAAAAGTAGCACTCCTCACTGTTGGCCATCAGCGCCGCACCACGAGACTCAGGCTCGGAGGCGGGGGGAGGAGTAGCAGCAGGGGTGGGGTTCAGTTCAGGATGTAAGATGTGCACTGACGACTGGAAGATGAACCGGTTGGAGAGCAAATGGAATCAGTTAGTCTGGGACACATTAGACAACAGGTGAACATTAAAAACAGAAGAATGGACAAATGTGAAGGTAAAAAGAACCAGGATCAAGTTTTCATGCTGCCATAATCAGTTACTTCCAAAATTAGCCTGAGGAAGATGAAGTGATAAATAAGTGAGTGGATGATGGCAGCAACTAATCATTGATGCACTTAGATGACTCATCATCCTGCTCTAAGGAAAGGATGTTCTCTCTCACATCACAAGGACTCCCGTGTGTGTGTGTGTGTGTGTGTGTGTGTGTGTACATTGTTTACTGGAGATCACATTGAACATTAGACCAAGAAATGTAAGAAAGCAAAGCTTTGGTGCCCACGTTTGGTCCTGGAAAGCTCCTGTCCTGCATGTTTTAGATGAGAGGGTTTATTATTTTTATTTATTCACATTAACAACATTCATGTTTAGAATATTATTGATCAGAGCTTTATTTCAAGGGAGTTTTTTTCTGTTGTCTTGCGTAATGAGTCTTTCATTGTTATATTGTATGTTTCTGATGTTGTTTTGTGTGTTTCTGATGTTGGTTTGTTTGAGTCTTTGAGTCTTGTGTTTTTTGTAGCATTATGTGTGTTTTTAATGTTATTTTGTGTGTTTGACGTTTTAAAAAAAAAATTATATGTCATTTTGTGTGTTTCTTGTTCAGTTTTGTGTGTTTCGAATGTCATTTTGTGTTTCTCAGGCCGATGAAGGCTTTTCATGTCGTTTTACGTGTTTCTAATGTCTTTTTGAGCAATGCTAATGTCATTTGACATGTTTCTCAGGCCGTTTTGTGCGTTTCTAATGTCATTTTTTCTAATGTTTTTTTGTGCATTATTGATAGCGTTTTTGGTGTTTCTCAGGCTGTTTAATGCATTTCTGATGTTGTTGTGTGGTTGTGTGAGTCGTTTAGTGAATCACAAAATGAGACTGAGGGCCTCATGTGGCCCTCGTGTCAGTTGCCCATGTCTGATCTAAAACACGCAGGACAGGGGCTCTCCAGAACCAGACCAGGACCTATTTTCAATGTTCCCTAAATGCTGTGACTGCTGCTCACATCTTAGTATGGACGCCACAGCAAACCTCCTGGATCTCGTTGAGTCCAGTATTTCATGTGTGAAAGCTGTTTGGCAGCTATACGTTATAAGTTTGAGCACCAATATGTCACGGCTGATTGATGACAGCTGGTTCTCTTTTGGGAAACTTAATATTTGAATAAGTTTCCTTCTCTGCCACGTTGGAAGCCAACTCAAAATTGGGATGCTTGTTGGCACTGACTCCAAATTGGATGGAGTCGAGCTAAAAATAAAGACTCACGCTTTTGTCGTCTCCCATCTTTGGTACTTTTTCTGCGGCTTGTTTCCTGGAGGCAATTATTTCCTGTGACAAAACAAAAGAGAATTAGAAAAACATATGGGCTCTCATTTATCAACCCTGAATGAAAACAGTTACAAATGTGAGTTCACATTATGTCGTATGACAGGACCAACGTGTGGTTCATGAAACATTCATATCTGACCAATCGCAGTGCACAAATGACCGGGTGTTGATAAATCCGGTGGATTAATTTGATATTCTATCTTGTTATAGACATTTTTTGGTTCTTTTTTCAGGCATTAAGAGTAAGAGTAAGAGTAGGTTGATAGTAGATGCTTCACAGTTTCGGCGACGTCTCTCGCCTTCATCAGAAGCGTCTCACTGACAGCGTGTGACGTGTCAGCCGGCAGAATTTAACAGCTGGATATGATTGTCTAAACTGTGTGAAATGAGGCGTTCAAACACTGCTTAAAGTAGGATTTTATTAATATTAGTGTGTTACCTCAATAACAAATAGAAATCACTAGACTGATATGCTGCCTTGTTATGTAGCAAGTGATGCTAATGCTACACCACTTTAGTTAAACAAAGTAAAAAGACTGTGTGTGACTAAAATAACAAAAAAAAAGATAATTACCTTGTCCTAAATGATCTTTTACTCCTTTTTTCCATTTAGGGCAATTATTTTAAGTAGGTGAATTGGTTTGTTTTATTGGTAAATAACTTATAAATAAATAGTCTAAATGACTTGAATGAAAAAAATCGTGATAAAATCGCGATATGATATTTTTCCCATATAGCCCACCCCTACTTCCTCAGTTCGAAAGAATCCGAGTCAATCAGAGCCGAACAGAAAAAACGTCATATCTCCTGCAGTATCAAAACAAACATAGCACTCGCCACGGAGAAGACGTTCTGTTTTACAACACCTGGATAAATCGTTGAAAACACAACAAGAAGAGGGTTTAAAACCGTAAGTTCGGCTCTGTTTATAAAAAAAGATCTACACTCGTTGGGCTATTCTCGTCACTTCTGCTCGTTGTTTGATTGGTTGATATGCACGCGTTTGTCCCGCCCCAGAACTCAAACGCCCTGCCAGTGCATCCAGACTAATCGCCTGTATTAAACATTGAATATTGCAAGGTGCTTAGGATGGATTTCAGGCTAATCGTAGCATACGCTCACGTCAGGATTGATAAATACCGAATCTTGCGTGAATATGGTCGAACGCACATCGTACGATCAGATTTGAATGTACGAACGGTTGGTAAATGAGTTCCATAGTCTTAATTAGAGGAGAACAGGAGCGACTGATGACTGACAAGAAAACTTCACATCTCTATTGCCTGTGTAAGCGTTGACCTCTAGTGACGGTGGACGTACCTTGCGTCTTTGCAGGGAGTTGTGCTTCAGCTTATTGAGGAAAAAGACGGCTGACTGTGTCTGGGACAGCGTCAGAGGCTTGTGTGACGGCAGGGAACCAGTGGGCTCTACATGTCACAGAAAGAGACAACGAATAATCAAAATCACATCTTATCTTCTTCACCCAGTTGCAAGATGTTCCAAATATTTTCTTTGCCCTCTTTCCAAGGTACAGCCTTTTATGGTGAAGTCCCAGGCGGGCGTCAAACCTGTGTGTGTGTGTGTGTTTGCCTTGATTACTCCCAGGCTTCACAGCAGAGGCAGTGAAATCGATAAAAAGCACTCGTACGGGCACTGGCTGCGAGTCGCACTCCCACTCTCTCACCGTTGAGGAAAGGTTAGCAGAGATTGAAGGCTCTGCCTCCTGCCTGCACATCAGTCACTCAGCAGCAGAACCTGAGCAGCTCCACATCCACACAGCACTAACGCCTCCAGCTCAGAGAAACCAGGTAAAAACCCTCCTCCAGCCCAGACGCCGCTGCTCAGCCAGCTCTGCACAGCGACTGCTGTTTGTGTGTGTGTGTGTGCGCTGCTCAGAGAAGGAGAGCAGCTCAGCCTCTGAGCACAGATCTAGTCACTCACAGCCCAATGAATTGTGGGTAATAAGCTCTTAAAGAGACAGCAGCGACCCGAGTCTGCAGACTGAACATGTTACAGTGGGAGAACACCTGATCCTTTTAGTGTGATGTTAATGCTACAGTATCCTAGCAACCACGTTATGTAACACCGATGCTGCCGTCACTAGACATCAAGGTTTAAACTGCACTCTAATGATATCTGGTAATAAAGAAAAAAGAATGGTGCATCATAAGCAGACTACGGAGTGCAATTATATTCAAATCCTTTAGAGAATAGTGACAAATTAATTATTTTCATTCATCTTTAATTATTTTATGCCAACAAAAACAATATTTTATCAGTTCCTTTTTTATATAGATCACTCGTAAGGCTTAAAAAGGCAGATCATTATGATTTCAGCAAGTTCATTTTGTCTTATGTTAAAGTGTCATTAATTTTTAGGAGATCAAAGTGGATTTCCTGAGGAACAGTTGTCTGAATAAATGAAACGTGCTAGTGCAGTGCCCGTAGGAAGTATGTATTGCTATAGAAAGGTGGGAGTTTAAGTAGCTTTTTCATGGATGGTTAAATGAGGTTGTGTGTGAAGGTGGGACGTGCCTTTTGCTTTTTTAGCCATGGGAAAAAGCAAAAACAGTAATGCAACAGCATGATTTTTTGAAAGTGTTTTGAAGGCTAAATTTGGTCAGATTTCTGTTGAGGATAATTACTGGGTATGTATGGTCGAATATTGTAATAAGTATGAATTTGTTTTCAATCATGGTTATGCTGTTGTATTGGTGTTAAACACAAACCCTTAGTATGTTTAAACAAACATGTTAGGTTTTAAATGCGTTTTAAGACAGAAATTGGTTTTAGATAGAGAATGACGGCTGTCGTAGAACAATGATGATTTTATTAGAAGGAGAAATCGTTCAGTAATGGTGAACGTTAGTGTTAGTGAGGCTCATTTAAAGGGCGGACGGTTCCTTCGGCCTGCCGGCTCGTGCTTTCTCCTCTGCCTGGCCGTGAGGTGGCGTGTGCGCAGCGGGTCAACAGACGCCTCTGAGGAAGACTGGCAGTTGACAGTCAAAATCTCTTATCCCCTGACATGTTTTGACTGCCAACTTCCTTGTATAATGTTTCATTTATTCAGGCAACTGTTCCTCAGGAAATCCTCTTTGATCTCCTGACAATGAATGAAACCTTGACATAAGACAAAATGAACTTGCTGTGATCAAAGGTGTGGTCGAGCCTACACCTACTTTATAATATATATATATAATATATTTCAATGATTGCACATTGAAATACTTCAGCATGTAATTCTGTAGCTGCACTCTCAGGCCTCACACTTATGTAGTTGGGGAAAAAAAAGGAAAACATTGAGATTATTAAGATTTTAAAATAAATTATTTCTTACCTTTCACTGGTAGACTGAAGGCGTTTCTGATCTGAGTGATGTACAACACCAACGACAACTTGTCTATGTGATCACTGTTGGCCAAGTCACTGGGAGACATGACTGGTGGGATTCCCAGTTCTTTCTCCAGGATGCTGAAGGCCAGCTGGATGTTATGGATCATGTCGGACTCATCCAGAGAAGACATGTCACTGTGGGAGGGAGGAGAAAACACAATGTGATCACCAAAACAAAGTCTACAGGCAACTAAATATATGAGAAATTTGGCAATGTGTAAAAAAAAAAAAAAAATCAAGGCTGACAAAGACTGGCAGTTGACAGTCAAAACATGTCAGGAGATCAAAGTGAAGTCAGTGAAGTGAGATCAATATACGTGCCTTAGTTTGCACATCAACATTTAGACAATGTATATCATTCACATACAACAAAAGACAGAATGGCCAAATTTGGCCCTAGTGCCTTGAGTTTGACACAAGTGTCGTAGAGTAAAAGTGTGTGGTGATGATCCTCACATGAGTTTGGGTCTGAAGTGGTGGATGAGGGCACACAGAGCCAGCCCGGACCTCCAGGATTGGGTGAAATCTTTGACGTCGACCATCTCATAACCTCTGGTGTGTTTCTGACACCATTTTAACAACTCCTCAAAACCACTGACTGAGTCTGCATACACACACACACACACACGCACAAGGTTGACACAATACTAACATCTTCACATGTGACAGTGAGGTGTGTTAGACTGGTTGCTGACCTTGGCGTGAGGGAGAGCCCATGTGCTTTTGTTTCCTGCTGGATGAATGAGATTTATCCAGCTCATAGAGGTGCTGCACCTACAGAGGATGATGGAGACGTCAGTGAATGAGCTGGACATCAGTGGCAGTTTAGAGATGAATAGGTTAAAGCAGTGTTTTTTTTTTTAAATCATATTTGTTTTCAAATTAACACATCAAAATCAAACAAATGTATTTATATACTTAAACTTTTTAAAATATAAAGGTAGTTCAAATAAAAGGCATTTCCAAAATATCTGGATTGGCACATCTTGTCACGTTTTGCACTAATGCTGGCAACTCTATATTTAACGCACTATAACAAACGTGATCAAAAAGTAATTCTAGAAGAATAAAGTTTCTTGAGTCGCCAGAAATTTGTTAAAATGGGGTTATGACCCGAAAAAGGTTGGGAACCACTGAGTTAAAATGTAAACCGTAAATAGGTTTATTTTGACTAAAAGTTGCTCCTTGAATATTGAATAAGCGAATTTTACGGTTATTTTTTGGTAATTTCTTTATGTACTTAAATATTTTTAAGAGGGATGCACCAATGGTGAACTTTGATAAGGACGAGTAAAATGGTAAATGGAGTTGATTTATATAGCGCTTTATCACCACACTGAAGCAGTCCCAAAGCGCTTTACATATTAGCACATTCACCCAATCACTCTCATATTCACACACCAATGGGACAGGACTGCCATGCAAGGCGCTAGTCGACCACTGGGAGCAACTTAGGGTTCAGTGTCTTGCCCAAGGACACTTCGACACAGTCAGGTACTGGGATCAAACCCCCAACCTCTCAATCAGAAGACGACCCTCTACCACCTGAGCCACGGTCGCCCATCACTAAGTATCACTAAGTATCACTAATACCAAAAACCGACACTACAATAAATTACTTTGAATGTTGGCTGATCATTTCTGTTGCATTTGTTGGATTTAGCCACCAGTGGGAGACAGTAACGCATAGTTGGAATTATATTTTTGTTTAATTATAAAGTGGAAACTCTGCATTAGTTTCACAAAAAAAAATGTTTTATTTGAACCGTCAGTTTTATAGTAATTTTTTTTTTTAGATTACATTTTTTAAATCAAATTTATCAACATTTGTTGGAACAAAGCAGAAAATAAAATAAAAACCTGTCTTCCAATTTATTATAGTGTGTGTGTGTGTGTGTGTGTGTGTGTGTGTGTGTGTGTGTGTGTGTGTGTGTGTGTGTGTGTGTGTGTAGATATTAAGATTAAGATAATAACACCAGCAGTAAAAGAGCCAGTCTCTTTCTGGAACCAAGTGGTATTGATGCATCCCTAGTATTTTACCATCTCAGTGCTGACTCATTGAATATATTTCATCATAGAGGGAATTCAGACAACTAAAGGCACTTGGATTTCACTATGTGGAGCAAAGTGAAGGGGTTGGTTGGGGGGTGAGGGGGTGCATACCTGGTGGGGCTGGATGGAGCTCAGGTTGATTCTGCAGTAACGCGTCTTTGGGTTGATGCAGTAGGCAGCGTAGTTCTTGCTCGTGTTTTCTGGCGTAGTCTGAGACAGAAGCTGATAGATGCTTTCTCTGTCGAAAACAAAAACTACGTTATGTTAAATAACACAAGATGGAATGTTAGGAACGCTGGATAATTTTTGCAAAGGGTCTCATTCAGGTCAGGAAACAGAGAAGTTCAAAATCTGATCTATTCACTTTAGTTCTAACGAGTTAAACACCCTGCTTGTGTTTCTTTAAGTGTGAGACGTGTGGCAAGTGCAGTTATTATAATATGAAGTGGACTCACCGCTCAGCCAGGACCTTGAGATGTGGGACCCCCAAACCCCAACTCCTCACCATCCACGCTGTGTCAAACACGGCAAAGAATCCACGTGCGATCCCAGTGCCCAGAGGCCAGAAGGGCTGCTCACAAAAAGGACAGATGAAGACATTGTAAATAATGTGTCATGTTATTCTTGCTTATAATAAAGAGAGAATTAGAAAATCAACCAACAGTTTGTCAGGGCGACCGTGGCTCAGGTGGTAGAGGGTCGTCTTCTGATCGAGAGGTTGGGGGTTCGATCCCAGTACCTGACTATGTGTCGAAGTGTCCTTGGGCAAGACACTGAACCCTAAGTTGCTCCCAGTGGTTGACTAGCGCCTTGCATGTCAGTCCTGTCCCACTGGTGTGTGAATGTGAGAGTGATTGGGTGAATGAGCTGATATGTAAAGCGCTTTGAGACTGCTTCAGTGTGGGGATAAAGCGCTATATAAAATCAAGTCCATTTACCATTTGAAATGCAAACCAACAAACACCATCTGCGTATTAAAATCCAAATGTAATAATAATGCACACATGGGTTACTGCTGGTTCATCTTTGTACACCCCCCCAAAAAACTGTTTAAAGCAGACATGGCAACTGGCGGTCCAGGGGCCACGTATGGCAAATCTCCAAAAACTGTAATTCGAGAAGTTGTAAGGAATATAAAGCCCAATATAATACAAAGTACACAAAAAAACACAATATGACTAATGAAACAGAAAACGACAGGATAATACAGAAAACAATGACGAAAATACAGAAAGCGACCCCAAAAACGCACAAATCAACAGCTAAAATGCAGAAAATGACAGAAAAAAAGACAAAAACATTATAAACATTTCATGTCAGCATTTCAATCACATTTTTGTGGCCCCCGCTTTGATATAGTTGCCCATCCCTGGTTTAAAGCTTCTCCAGGAAGTTATGTTTTCTGTCACAAGGGGGCGCCATTAATCGTGGTAACTGACAGCTTCAGAAAGACTATTATCAGGTTTTGTAACACACATTATCTCTCTGAAGTACGGAGCCCCAGACATGACATGGTACAAAAAAAAAAATGTATTTGTTGCCATGAAATACTAATACTGTTGTAAACAGGAAGTTTTATGTGGTTTCTACAACCGTTCTATTGGCTGAGTGGTTAATGCAGTGGTTATTGGTTCATTTACTTTCTCAATTGCGTAGGATAGGCCAGGCTAAACAGGCAGTAGGACCCAGATGCAGAAACTCAGGCATACAGAGAGACTGCCAACTACCTGGGTGGAAGATGACATCACTGTTGAACAAATAAGCCTTTTCACACTCTGGAAGTGCGCATGTGCGACCTGGAGGGGGTCATAGGTCGAGAGGGATAAAAACGTAAACAAGCTTGTTCACTCTGTTGATATTTCCAACCTAACAGCGTTTGTAATTTTACTCCAGAGAGCTTTAGTGCTTTAATAGTGTTTATATTATTAATATTACACATATTCGGACTCAAGAACAGACCAGGGACTTCCGCTGAAGCCACTTTCGGCCCCATCCGAGCACTTTTAAGAACTGATGGAAGCAGCTCAGCAGCAGTATGGAAGCGAGGCAGTCCCCTCGCTTCCACACAGGTGACACCTGGTGCACGAAAACACCGACTACCTGGGTCTGCAGTGGGTGTAATTCAGACTCTACACGGGAATGATGCACATATCAGAGCACTTTTGTGAAACTGATTAGAGAAGCAGTATTAAAGCGACAGACCTCCTCTGTTTTCACACTCATCTCCCAAGCTTTTAACTTGTGACTGTTATGAATTTTTTCTGTATTTACCTTTATTAGTATTAGTTTCTTTTTTTGATTTGTGTAGTTGTTTTAACAACTGTAAAGTGTCTGAGTTTTTGAAAATGTATTGTTATTATCGATAGGAAAGCGAAATGTCCGCTGGTGAAAAGGACATAATGAGTTTGAAAAGGTAAATTTACAAGGTCCACCATTCACTAACCAGGTCCATGATTATTTTTATTGAGCTATAATTTTAATTAAATTGACAAATTTGAAGGAAGTGCACAGGATGGACACTAAACAGGCCGATAAGTGAAACAGCATTGTTCAGCTGATTGGTCACTGTTTGAAAAGCAGGAAAAAATTCAGCTTGTGTGCAGCATTAGCTTTAGCAGCTAACTCGAACAGCAAAAATAACCTAAATCTCTGTCAGACTCGTCAGCTAAGTTAAGTTTATCCCTTGTGCAAAAACACAATTTCCTGTTTACAAGAGCCGCAGTGAGTCCGACGTTATGCAAGTGACGCTACTGTTCACACAGAGCTACACACATACTTAACACTTTTAACAATTGTACAACATAAATAATAATAATAATAAAAAGCAACACGGAACTGACGAGGGCAGCTCAGCAACTGCTTCTCTTTGACCGCATCTGATGTTGCTATAGCAACAAGCCAAGCTAACCACCGGGAACAATATTAATATTACTAAGGAATTTTGTGGCCAGAATATTTTTTTTTGGTTTCCACCATGTCATGTCTGGGGCTCCGTACTGAAGTGCTGGTTTTCTTTGAGTAAACTTTATGATATGATGTTTATCACAAACTGGTTTAAAAAATAAAATAAAAACACAAATCTCATGCCATTTTGATAATTGTGTTGCAAACCCATTTTTAGATTTTGATGGTTTTATTAGTTTGATTGAGACATGTGGTGTGTTTAAGTCCACTCTAATATTATTTACTTTTTGTATTGTTTCTTTATTTCATCTCCACTTGTCTCACATTTGCTAAAAAAAAAAGATTCAACATTTATCTTGTTTTGTGTCAACATAACAAAAGCTTTGAAGAACGCTAAAAAAAACCCACAGGGAAGTGTTGCAGTGAACATTCAAACCAGGGGCAAAGCTTTATGAAAGAAGAATAATAAAGTATTCAACCAGCAGAGCCTCACCTCCACCAGACAGTCTCCAACCAGGCTCATCAACAGTTTCTTTCCTCTCTTCTCACGGACCATCGAGGCGTTCTCAGCGCGATACATGCAGGTGAAATCAAACATGGCAACATCGGGCTTGCCATTGGGGTTCAGAGCAAACTGAAGATCGGGTAGTTTACCGCCAGTGGAGAAGGAGGCGGCGTCATAGGCGTACTGGTTCAACGCCTCCTCGTCCGTGTTGGCAGCAGCCAGAAGCTGCTCCGCATTAGAGAAGTCCTGGAAGTGAAGCACACGTTCATGAAGCAGAGCAACATTTCTGATTTGATTGAAGCAGCAGATAGATGACGAGAATAAAACAACATCCCATCGTATTAAAGCATTGCTGTTTTCAACCATTGGGTTATTTCACTACTTCACTGGCTTGTGTGAATAATCTCTTTAGCTCAGTGTTTTCACCTGTTTAATGACCCCCTTCTTCAACAAGCTCTTCTTCTTGGCAGTCATGACAAAGTAATGGGTGTCGTCTTTGTAGTAGACGATATTCTCGAGGTCGATGCCTGGATGGAGGAAAGAAAGAGAGAAAAGGGTGAGATATAGAGTATAGGATGCTGGTTTTTTCATTTAAAGTTGAGGGTTTGACCTTGGTGGGCGGGGCCTCCGAACCAGGAATATTTGAGGGCGTAACATGTTAATGACGATCAAATTCAGCCGCCGCATTTATCAACACCCGATCATTTTTACACTGGGATTGGTCAGATATGAATGTTTCATAACTCCCACGTTGGAAACTGATCAGAATTCACAGAAATCTCATTTAAACCTAACATGAGTATAGCAACCCGCCTACCTGCCTGTTCTGATTGGCTGAGTCTTTGAATGGCAAACCTCATCAGCCAATTGAGTGCGGCCTATGTGGATTTTTCTTGGAAAATCGCAAAATTATTGGAATGCGGCTAATACAGCAGTGCGCTTTATAGTCCTGAAAATATGTTACTCTGGATTATAAAACCTCCCACACCACAGAAGGAGTGCAGTCGTTTCAAAGACACAAAACTATTTCAAAAAAAAAAAATCCACACCAAAAAAAAAAAAGGGTATCGCACTGGTTGTGTTTGTGTATTCATGTTTTAGGGCACTATATACGTATATATATATATATATATATATATATAAAACACTGGTGCCCGGGGGCCACATGCGGCACTCAATCTAATTTTGTGTGGCCCCCAAAAGGCAATGCTCAAAATAAAATTAAAAAAAAAAAAAACACACACACAAAATGACAACAAAAATACACAAATTGACTAAACTTGAAGTCTCCATCAGCATCAGCATTAGCGGAGCAAAGACATATTTCCTGATCGTGGCATCGCAAAACCTGCAGTTGCTTACAGTCCATATTCACAGGTGTACAGCGGAGGTGGAGCACACATACACACGCTTCTGTGTCAACCACCGCCCTGAAACAAACAGAAGTCTCCAGTATGAAAGCGAAAGTAAATGGGGGCGCTCCGCTCGAGGACTCTCCATTTTAACATGAATCAACAAAATAAGCGCGCACACACATATAAACACACACACAAACATTGACAGCAGATGCTGCCCCTGCTTTCAGAGCCAGGGGCAGCATCTGCTGGGGAAGAAGACCGGTGCTCAGCCCTCAGCCCTCCAACCAAGAGACATTTTTGCCATTCGCTCATAGGTTTTCACCTTTGTGCACAAATGTGAGTGAAATGAGACGATAAAACAATGCAATGGAAGCATCTACAGAAAGTTTTATCACGACAATGACGTCATTGATTGAATCGGTGAATTAAGACATTACAGCCGATCACAATAACTGCATAAAATGCAAAATATCAGCCAATCCGATATAGCCGATCAGATCAGTGTAAAGCCTACTTACGACCAGTCGGTGATGACATCAATAGAGATCACCTAAAATTACTTGAAATCAATAAGTTTCCCACCTGTTTGACTGAGCAGGTCTTGGAAGAACTTCTGGTTGTAGATTCGAGCCACTCCGCTGATCTCTGCCACCTGGGCCTCAGCCGCCGTGTTCCTGTTGATGAAGTTTGCAGTGATGCCGATAGCTAATTGTCCTCTGAGCTCTTTGTGTTTGAAACCTGAAGAATTGCAACAAAAACAATACAGAAACAAACTCAACCCACAAGGAAAGCTTTACGAGGGGAAGTTTGTGCACTTGGAATTGATTCAGTCGCTCATGAGAGTGCGTCTCACCGTCAGGGACAAACCTGCCTCCACCAGCAGAAACAAAGACATCAAACTGGAAGGATGCTGCTGGATGAGTCCGAGGCTGTAGTTTGGCCATCCAACCTGACACAGAGCGAGAGAAACATCACACTGTCACGTCCTGCTTGGTCTTCACATTCTGCTCAACTAAAACCACTGATTGTGACAGATTGTGTTAAACATTAGTACCATTTTCTCCTGAGGGGTCCACCAGGCCCTCGAACTCCACTCCAGTGTGCACCTCAACCCCAAGGAGAAGAGACGCTTTTAAAAGGATCAACTGCAACTGACGGATGCCTGAAAACACACCAGTGTGGAGTTTTTAAATCAGAGTGAATGAGTTTAGAAGCAGATCAAGTCATACAATAACTGAATGAATCCCACTCACTGACGTGATCCAGAGCACCAGAGCAGAATTTCCCATAAAACTTTTTGGCTCCGAGTCCTCGCAGGTCATAGATGGTGTAGGGCCACAGATGGAGAACATTATTCCTGGAGAACGACTCTCTTTTCTCTAAAAGCACCACCTGAGCTCCCAGCAGGGCCAGTTCGATGGCTGTCCTCAGCCCACAGGGGCCAGCACCCAACACCAGACACTGGGGACAAAACACAAGCCATGAGACATTTTAGATTAACTGATAAACAAAAAAATCTACAAAGTGATTCAAAATACCTTTACTATGACCTTCTATAAAATGTTGCACACTCAAATTTTCAATATCTTACTAAAAACATAAGAACCCTTTAAAAAGTCTGTAATAAATCTTATTTTATACAAATGTAATAAAACAAAAATAGTTTTGAACCTTTTACTGCAACTACACCAAATGCACCATATTTTAACCTATTTTCATCACTTTTCTTGCTCTATTATTTTTGCTCCTTTTAATACATGTTTGCTACATTTCTCCAATTTCTGCCACTTCTCCATCAAATTTCAATGTCTTTACTGCACATTTTTTTCCTTTCAAGACATTTTCGGCACTTATTGTATAAACCCTTTCCACCACTTTCCCACCTAATGTCACATATGTTGACCCATTACAGTCACTTAACCGCTTTTCACCATATTTCGTGCCGAACTGTGAGATTTAGATATAGTTACATCTCTAATGAGTACAAATACTGTGATATTGTAATTAGTTTACATACAAATGTTGTAAATGCATAGTTACACACAAATACCTTGTTATTTTTGCAGGCTTTTCCTTGCTGGTAGTCTGCATGAGAAGCTCTTTTGTCCAACTTGGTCCACAAAGTTTTAGCTTTCCAATAGTTCAGTTTTTCTTTTAACTTGTTGTAGAAGTTTCTGAAATCCTTCGAGTTGATCTCCAGCTGCCGGCAAAGCTCTGCAAAGTGTAGCTTGACATCCTGGCAGCTCTGGGCCTGGACGAAGAGGTCGAATGTGGCGTGCGAAGGGTTGCTGGAGTCCTGGCTCGCCATGGCTGAGGGTCTAAGGGTCCACAGGAGGTTTACCTTATCTGTGAGAGAGCAGAAGAGGTTTTTAATTGTGACATCTGCACTTTCCTGGAGACGCGTAAAGGGTTCCAGTCTTTCTTACAGGCATTCAAAGTGGTGGTCCACTACTTCCTAATAGTCTACCTACTGTGCAGTGGGAAGTCCCTGAGTCAAGATGTCCTAATTATAGTGTGCATACATGTTCAAACGCTGCAGGCTTCAAGTCACCTGCTGCAGTTGTGTGATTCATTGCTAACTTCCTCAATGTGGTTTATCTTTATCTGTGTTTTTTACGACAGCTTAGCGTGGTGTGACCCGCCCACTGCTGATTTCTCAGTCTCTCACACAGCCTCCGGACGTGTGTACGTCACTGGTTTCCGTACACAACAGAGTATAGTTTACTGGAAGCACATGAAACTCACAATGTTTGTGTTCTTCCTTCAGTTGTGACTGGGTAAACTACAGCATACAAATTACATTTATCTGGAAATAATGAACAAATATGCATTGACTGCCATGATCAATTTAAATATTTAGAACTATTACTATTCTATTACATTTCTAGCAACCTGAAAACGAAATGAATTTTATGAGAAACAAATGTTTTGTTCCTATGGTTTGGTTTGAATTATGGTTTGAGTCCCAATACAACTTTTTCCACATCCGATACGACACAGATATTGCATACTTTGTTATTGGCCGATACCAATCAATAAGATACGATATCAGCACGAATCATACATACTTTTATTACTTATTTTGTAGTGTGAAATGTTACAAAAGGCTTGATCAAGTGTCATATTATAGAGAGTAACAGTTGGCATGAGAAAAACCAATGGGTTACATCCATTTTAACCTTAACCATAAGAATATTCAACAATAAAATAAAATAAATAAATTAGAAGACCCTGAAAAATATCATCAATAAGTCCTTAAAAAAAATTATGTTTTGAAGGAAAAACCTTCAAATAAGAAGCAAAAAGTCAACAATATTCAAATCTTTCCATTAGCCCCTAATGCACAATTTATATTTATATATAATAATAATATAAAGTAGTTAGGGCTGGGGCCGGGATATGGACCAAAACTCATATCTCAATATTTATTTCTCAAAATGGTGACATACAATAAATCTGCATATACAAAAAACACAGATGTGTCACTTTTTACTTTTTCACCTAAAAGGGACAGCACGTGTGAGTGAGTTCTGTAGTGTGGCTTGTTTAAGGGAAGGTCGGGATTAGGACGCACTCAGTAATCCATCTAACTGAGCTTTTTATGCTCTTCTGAGAAGTAGCAAAAGCAACAACATCTAAAATGAGTATTTTAATACTAAATAAGCTATAAAAAAAAAAAAATATCGATGTAGGCAAAATTGTAATTTTCTATATCGCCAAAATATAAAACTCGATATATTGCCCAGCCCTAAAGGTAATTAGAAGCAAATCAATGTTTATTGTATTATACAGTATAAAACGCACCAGCAAGGCCTGAACATAAAACATATAAACCCAGTTGAACACGTGAATGAATCTAAAAAAAAACTCTAAACCATTAACGTCGCTGACAAAGTGACTCACTGACTGTCAGCAGGTCTTGATATGAATGACTATTAAACTGAAAACAATCCTGTTCAAAGGTTTAGCCAATCATCTGCCTCAGGTTGAACAATATGATGACACAACAGGACTCTTAACCTCAAGTCTGAGCACAACACTCATTATTTATTATTTATGTCATTGTTGACACAAGGAGGGGGACTTTGGAGAACTCGTTACACTTCCAAGCAAGATGCAAATCTCTTCAACCAATAGAAACTCAAACACTGAAAGCAGATCCAATTTCCAGCTTGTATTTCTGACATTTTCAGGCATGATGAATAAGCATGCAGTTACATGCACAGCACACACTGGTATTCCTCTGATGCTGCTGTTTAAATTCCTGACAGTAGATATTTTTTTTTACCTCAGAGTGACTTCAAGCCTCTGTTTCCCCCTTAGGACGATGGAGTTTATAATTACAGCTGCTGCAGCGTGTCAGCACTGATGTGCGTGTCTCTCAGTATTATTTCCTGCACTGCTCTGTTGTGCTTCCACCAGTGACAGCAGGAAATGCTAACTGTAGAGCACGTGTGTCAAACTCATGGCCTGGCGGCAAAATTCGACCCGCAGAATAAAGTAAAAATTAATCTTTGTGTAAATGAAACTCACAGTCTTCCCAAGGCTTATATTGCAGTCATTTTTAATGTTAAACTTTAGAAAAACTCAAAATTCTTACAAAATCCTTCATTTTCCACAAATTACTACATAATATTTCCCTTATTTAAAAAGAAAATGGTCAAAAAATCTAGGAAACTTAAAGTTAAGATCCTGTTGGGACTGATATCTGTCACTTATTGTCACTTAGAGCCTGTCGCTGTTAAGAAAGAGACACTCAGATATAAAACCACACACAAACAAAACAATAAATGAAACATCTTATCAAGTCCCAACACAAAACATCACAGTTTAATACATATTTAGAACATTTAGACACAGAGGTTTAAGAGCTTTAAATTCCTTAACAGTGAGGATCGTTGTAACCGCATTCACACAATGTGTCTGTTGTGGCTTTGTTTGTTTGTGTTCAAACGGGACAAAAACATTACATTTTTAATCCATACTATTATATTTCATGTTCTAAAGAATAAAAATAAGATGAATGGTGCAGCTTTTAAAAACTAACTGGACCTTTGCCTCACTGTATTACACAAAACAAGACGAGCACTACAAACTCACATTATTGTAGGGCTGGGCAAATAAAATTAAAAAATAAATAAATAAATCGATTTAATCGATTTATCGAATTTGATTCCAGTTTTTTAATCTTTTTCATTTTTTTTCCCACCAGTTTTTTTTTTTTACTTTTTTGTGTTCCGTCCTTGTGGGTTACCGTAGCGTGATGTGAGCCCGCCCCCTCTTTGTTTACATGTGTCCACCCTATATGTGTGCCACAGGCATGTTCACTTTTTTATTCACACTATGCTGAGATGCTAAGGGAAGAGTTTATTAATTTTTTAATTGTAATGTTATAAATTATAAATTATGTAGTTATATGATTTCTTAATCAGAAAATTTAAGCTACTGTGAAGTTGCTGTTAAACCTGGTTAAAGCTTGAAATTCTTGAATGACAGAGTCTCATTTACTTTTTATTTTGGGATTGTTCTATGCATTTTAACTCTTGAGGACAATCACAGCAATAAAGTTGCACGTTTGACAATACATCTGACAATAAATTGCTAAATGTAATGTGAAGCCAAACAAACAAACCAAACCTGCTTGGAATGTGTTTTTCTTTGGAAAATTTCACATGCAGAAACAAAGTGAGCTTGTGTGCCAGTGAAAGAATTTTAAAAAGAGACAAGCCAAGCATTGAGAGCCTAAAATAACTCCAGGTGATGATCACAGACTTTGATCTGAATCCCAAAGTGTATTTTTACTTCTTTGTCTGCTTGTACACAGTGTTTTAGGAAGACGACTCACGTCCTTTTGTAACACTGGCTGCTACAATAAAAAAAGCTCAAGGACTTGGTCATGCAGTTATGCATCACCAACATCATCATCATCATCATCATCATCACCTGACTTGCCAATTTTAAAGAACAGGATCCACTACTTTTTGGATCCTGTAAAGCACACGTGTCAAACTTAAGGCCCAGGGGGCCAAATCCAGCCCTTTAGAGCAGCGTTTCTCAAATGGGGGTACGTGTACCTGTAGAGTAGGGTGAGTATTGGCAAGGATGCTGCAATACGATACGTATTGCAATACTTGGGTCACGATACGATATTATCGTGATATTCTACCCAGTTAACATCAAAATTAAACATAGAGATGAAAAATCAAGTTGCTGTCTATGTTCATCAGAAGATATTGATCATTCAGAGGACACATTGAGTCAAAACTATTTGCTTCCAAACATCCTATTTATTATTTATTATTAGTGATTTTTGAAAAAAAGAAAATGCAGTGTTACACACTGCCATCATAAAATCAAGTGCAACAAGTTTCTTTTCACTGAAACTACTGTGTAGAAGTCTCAAAGTAACCATTGCAACACATTGAAAGCATTGTAACCACTGAAATATTGTACAAATACACAAAAATATTGATAAAATATTAAAATAAAAAAATAATAAAAAAAACGATATATCGTGAAATCGATTTTTTTCCCTACTTTAGAGGTATGCAATGGCGCTACAGGGAGAGAGAAAACGAGAGAGAGAGAGAGGAAAATTTACAAATAAAATGTCAGTCTTGGTCCCACCCCAGGCATGATATGATCGGAAATTATAATAACTATAGAAATAAATCTATTCAGTGTTTTTCAAACTTGGTGTCAGGACCCTCTGTGGGGTCACCAACAGTATAAATGTCAGCTGAAATTTCTGAAAAATTCTAATAGATTGTTTTTTTTACATGTATTATTGTTTTTTATTATTATTATTATTATTAAAACTACACCCAACCTTAAACAACTGAATTTCTATAATTTCCCTTTGTGAAATATGAATCTAGTTCAACAAAAATGCAGTAAAAAAATATCTAAAAAGAAAAAAAAATGTCTTTGCGATCGCCAGAAATGTTTGATATCAAAATGGGGTCACGATCCAAAAAAAGGTTGGAATGGGAACCACTGCAATAAATACGGTTTCTTTCCACTTACTCACAAAATGAGATTCTTTAAAATGTGTTATCACTCGTTCATTCATCATTATGATGTAATAATTATTTTTAAATAGATTTCTAAGTCGGACAAAGATTCAGAAATAAGAAAAAGGGGGACTGGAGCTAAAGAATTTGAGAACCACTGCTTTAGAGCATCCAATTCAGCCCACAGGATAAAATGTAAAATAGCAGAGAAAACAATAATTAATGTGTAAATTACCAAATAATTCAGCTGTAGATATCTCAGTCCCTAAATATACAGATTCAATCACACTCTACAATATTTGCAGGATTCATAGTTTTTCCCATGCTTTTATCACATGATGGAAGAGCTTTTTGTTTATAAACTCTCAATTTTTTCCAAAAATCGTGCAGTTTTCCTCAAAATACTTGACATAATGTCCACTTATTTAATACATTTTATTTATTTTAAATACAGATGAAGAAAGAACTGATATCTGTCACTTATTGCTTGGATATTGTCAGTTACATACTTTACATATACGTGGAAGTACAAACTAGGGCAGAAAACTGTTAAAATAAATCATTTTCCTGCCGAGAATCTGTGGCCCTTGAGACCAGAGTGATCCGTATTTGGCCCCTGGATTTAAATGAGTTTGACACCCCAGCTGTAAAGTGACCTGACTTTACCTTTGTAGGTGAAGGAGGATTTAAATTGGATTAGATCAGATTATGTTAGCTGACTTTATCCCCATGTGTAAACGGTCAAAGTGGGACAAACGATGACACAAACATGACGGAGAAGAACGAATGAAGGTGGGACAACAAGGTGATGTTCAGCTACTAAAATGGAAGCATCTCTGTGTTTGTTTGTTTTTTTTTATCACAGGAAGAATGGCAAATTTAACTGGATATAATATTTTAACTAGTGGAAAGTCTCTTTTTGGATATCTATGATTCAATTAAGACTAGTTATTAAATGAATTGTAGATATCTAAAATAAAGATGTTACCAGTAAGAATATAATTTTACAATTATATTGTAGATATCTGAAACGCGATTCCAGACATCTGAAATTACATTCTCACTAGTTACAATTCCAAGCTGACATATCAGTCATTTAATTCTGACTAGTCAGAATTTAATTTCAGATATCTATAATTCAATATATGATAAATTAAATGTAAGAACAATTGTGGATATCAACAATTAACATTGCAACTGATCAAAATTATATTATGGATATGTGGCCTTGGAATTGCAAAATGTCAAAATTTAATTGTAGATATGTGGAATAAAATTTGAATGGAAGTCAATGGGACATTTCAACTAGCTGTAATGAAGTTTCAGATATCTACAATGGGGGATTTCCATAAGTGAGAATTAAATTGTTGATAACTACAAGTTTAACTAGTGAGAATGGAATTGTAGAAATCAATAATTAGAATTGTAACTAGTCGAAATTACATTATGGTTACGTAGACTTGGAATAACAACAGCTCGAAATTGAATTATAGATATATACAATTACAAGTACTGCTACTTATTACATGTTAAAACCACTTGCCATATACAGGAAGCTCAATAAGAACATCTTATCAATTATCAAACACATTTAAAATGGATTTAAAAAAAACGACAAAATGGCAACAATGACAACAAGGAGCCTTTTGTTAGACAATAAAATCAGGTAAAAACGAATTACTCCAAGCGACATAAATCTTTACCTTTAAAAACAATGAGGGACAAACTTACGGTTTGAGCTCCCCGCCTCAGGCACACGTCAGCGGACACGGACTCGCACTGGAAGCCCCCACCACGTCCTTCATGTCCGTGTCCGTTGTCTGTGTCTGTATCTGTATCTGTGTCTGTGACAGTCTCGGTAAACAAACAGTGCACGCGCTGCACGAACGGAGCTTCTTCCGGTACCTTCTGGTCTGTGCGCCACCTGGGCGCACGAGGAGAGAAGAGCACGTGACGCGATGGAGAGTAGTTGAAGGAAGCGGTTATTTAAACTTTTCTTAAATTCGTTTGGATTAAAATAAAATTAATTACGTGAATTTTTATTTTATTTTATTTTTTTTACTAGTAATTAGTCTTGGTCTTGCCTTTAACTTTGATTTAAAAATGTTCACATTGGATGCTGACTTCAGCTCTGCTGGCAGTTTGTTCCACTTCTTTGCAGCATAACAACTAAAAGCAGCATCACCATGTTTCCTGTGAGCTCTGGGCTCCACTATCTGACCTGTATCCATAGATCTGAGTGACCTGCTGGGTTCATACCTGACTAACATGTCACTGATGTGTTCTGGACCAAACCTATTCACAGATTTATACACCACTAGTATCGACTACTAGTAGACTAGACTAGTTTTATCTATATAGTTTATTTGATTTATTTTTAAATTAGTATTATTTGTATTTATTTATTAGCAATTAGTAGACTGGTACTTGACCATTTTTAATTTAGTTTTAGTCGTAGTCTTATGACAAAAATGCAACTTACTTTTAGTCAAAAATTTAGCTATATTTAAACTTGTCTTTAAGGACTCATTTTTTAAAATATTTGTCAGTTTGAACAGTTTTCCCATTTGTATTGTCACTAGTAGTACTACAAGTCTAATTATTAGTAGATACTAGTACGAGACTCTTTTTTAATTTACTTTTATTTGTTGTCTTTTTTAATTATTATTTTTAATTATTATTATTTATTTTTTTAGTAATTACTAGTAGACTAGTACTTGAAACATTTTTTATTTTGTTTTAGTCATAGTCTTTTGACTAAAATGCGACTTAGCTGTATTTCAGTTATGGTCTGGTTTGTGTCAAATAAATGACATCAAGACTTTAGTCGATGAAATCTCTAACAATTCAATTTCAGTTCAAAGAGCTCAACGTCTCAAATAAAGCTAAGTTTAAAAACTCAGCTGCATTCATCAATTCCAACTGTTTTATTTGACAATCCAAACTGTATTTTTTATTATTATTATCAAAACCATATTTTTGTTACTTGTAGTGACATTTGAGTATCATAAATGAACTAATCAAATGCAATGTTAAGCACGTTTTGTTTTTAATTTAGCTAACCATACTTTAAAATGACAGCATAAATAAATAGATTGTGTTTCTGTTGCAGACTCCACAGCGCTGTGTGTTTGCGCCATCTAGCGACAAATGTTAGAAACTGATTTAGTAAAACGTAAAAAGGCTCAAAGTGTTGTTGCTATAAATTATGCCACCATTGGGGCTATGTAGGCATGTTTTGGGTTAGATGAAGGGATCTAGTGGGGTTAGGGTAACAAACGACACTTAATGACAGCCTTCAATCATATTATTATTATTATTATTATTATTATTATTATTATTATTATTATTATTATTATTAATTTAACTCGAATTTGCAAAATAAAAATCGTTTTTATCTCCAAATTTGATTAGTTGATTAAATCGATTTTTTTGCCCAGCTTTATTTTGTACCGGCAAAACTCAAGGCAGAAATGGGCGTGGCCAGATGATTCAGCGCTATTCAGGGAATCTGTGGACATGAAGTTTTTGAATGTGTGACATGGTGTAGGAGTTATAGGCCAAAACGCTTTGAACTTGGTTATAGCGCCACCTGTTGGCAAATATATGAGTTCTCGCGTCCAAGATATGGTATGCTTACATATGTGGTCCCCAGGCCCCGAGGGCTAGGCCCCCTAATAATACTGCGGTCCGTACATTTTGGGAGAAATTGCCGATTAAAAAAAAAAAATAATAATCTAGTTTCTTATTTTGGAAAAACAAGTTTAATAATGCATCAATTTTATATAGCGCTTTCTCATAGGCACTCAAAGTCGCTTTACAGAATTTAGGCATTATTCTTTCACTCCACACTTAGTGGTGGTAAACTACAACTGTAGCCACAGCTGCCCTGGGGCAGACTGACGGAAGCGAGGCTGCCAAAGTGCGCCATCGGCCACCACCAACATTCACTCACACACTACATTCAGACTAGGCAGTGAGTGAAGTGCCTTGCCCAAGGACATAATGACAGATACCGCTGGTGTGACTGCCACCCCACTGTGGCACCTGGAATTCTCAGTCGTCTCCCATCCGACTACTAACCAAGCCCAGACCTGCTTAGCTTCTGAGCTCTAACGGGATCGGGCAATGACAGGCTGGTATGGCTTTGTCAAATCTCTGAAAATAATGAAAAATATGAGTCTGCACTGAAACTATGTACACTGAGCAATTTATGTTAATATAAATTAAGTTATGTCTTGACCCAGGTATGTTATTGGTGTTACTGGAAAATGAATGATAATATTAAAAATGTTTTTTTATTGATTCTCTACCTCTTTTTGATAATGTATGTTCAACCTATGAAGTTGGCATGCTTAAGATGTTTACAAATATGTGCCTAAGTTTGTTTGTGTATAACATTCATCATAAAGTTTAGAGGGAGAGAGTTGGATTTACGGGTGATGAGAGAGCATGAGTTTGGATGTATGCATGAAATGAGAGATTACTCTAAGTCTCACAATTCACTTATTTATGAATAATATATTCCATTATTGAGATGACGTAAAATAAAAAATTACATCATGTTGAGATTTTACAGTTTATGGCTATATCTCAAAAAGGATCCCCTCAATCAAACTAAAAATGTACAGTGTATCTCTTGAATTATTAAGGAACAATTGGAAAAAAATTTCAGAATTATTTGGGTCCAAAATACGTGGGATGTCCTAAAAATGTGTCGAAAAGACACAGAATGACCCACTCCCGTTGGTGCTAATCTGTATTTAGCAAAGAGTTTGCCACTATCAAAGTCAGGAACCTGATTGGTTCTAATGTATGACAGCATTAAAACAGATTAACTCAGTTTTTCATAAACAGAAAATGTAAAATGACCTACCAACTTAAAAAAATAAAGCTCAACCATGGACTGAGGTGGAGTAAGACTTTTTCTGAAAATAAGGACAAACACGTGAAACATGATACAAGAGGGACTTTATTTAAGACTTTGTATTCATTACAAACATCTTTGTGTAACGCCATAGGAGGAGTGATACAGTTAGCATTTCCCTTTGTTTCTATCAGTCTACAGATTGAAGTTAACAGAAATTGTGAACTTTGCTTGGAATGTATCGTAACATTTTATTTTGAACAGTTTCCCTTTTTTAGTGCATTCATGTGACTTTCTAATACTCCTCTCCTTCCTCCTCTCCCTCACCCTCAATGGAGTCGACTCCAACCTCTTCGTAATCCTTCTCCAGAGCTGCCATGTCCTCCCTGGCCTCAGAGAACTCTCCCTCCTCCATCCCCTCCCCCACGTACCAATGAACGAAGGCTCTCTTGGCGTACATCAGATCGAACTTGTGGTCGAGCCGAGCCCAGGCCTCAGCGATAGCAGTAGTGTTGCTGAGCATGCACACGGCCCTCTGGACCTTAGCCAGGTCTCCACCAGGAACCACTGTGGGTGGCTGGTAGTTAATGCCAACCTTAAAACCAGTGGGACACCAGTCCACGAACTGGATGGTGCGCTTGGTTTTGATGGTGGCGATGGCGGCGTTCACGTCTTTAGGAACGACGTCGCCGCGGTACAAAAGACAACAAGCCATGTACTTGCCATGGCGAGGGTCGCACTTGACCATCTGATTGGCCGGCTCGAAGCAGGCATTGGTGATCTCAGACACCGACAGCTGCTCATGGTACGCCTTCTCAGCTGAGATGACGGGGGCGTAGGTGGCCAGAGGGAAGTGAATACGGGGATAGGGCACCAAGTTGGTCTGAAACTCTGTCAGATCAACATTCAGGGCACCATCGAAGCGAAGAGAGGCCGTGATGGAGGACACGATCTGACTGATCAACCTGTTCAGGTTGGTGTATGAAGGACGCTCAATGTCCAGGTTCCTGCGGCAGATATCGTAGATGGCCTCGTTGTCCACCATGAAGGCACAGTCGGAGTGCTCCAGGGTGGTGTGGGTGGTCAGGATGGCGTTGTAGGGCTCCACCACAGCAGTGGACACTTGAGGAGCTGGGTAGATGGAGAACTCCAGCTTGGACTTCTTGCCGTAGTCCACGGACAGACGCTCCATCAGCAGAGAGGTGAAACCAGAGCCGGTGCCTCCACCAAAGCTGTGGAAGACCAGGAACCCCTGAAGTCCTGTGCACTGGTCCGCCTGGAAACAGAAGGACAAGAAAACCTAACGTGAACATTTCTGTCCTAGGAAATGTCAAATTTTTAAATTAACGAAACAATGCATTCAAAACTGCTTCTTCATATTGACTGACCAGTTTGCGGATCCGGTCCAGAACCAGGTCAATGATCTCCTTGCCGATGGTGTAGTGACCACGAGCATAATTGTTGGCAGCGTCCTCCTTTCCAGTGATCAACTGCTCAGGATGGAACAGCTGACGGTAGGTTCCAGTGCGCACCTCATCTGAAATTGTTTAAAATGAAATGTAATTAACATCAATAAGTCATTATTTGTGTGTTTAAGGCAGTGGTTCTCAAACTTTTTTGGGTATTACCCACTTTCATGCCCTAAGTGCACCCATTGCCCCCCCAATATAATCTTGACAAATGACACATTTTCAAATGTATTGATCTAACAAGAAACAAGTTATGTCGTATTTTATAATAAATTAAAAACAAAATTAAATTAATCACCTTCAAGCTTAAGAAAACCAAAAAGGAAATACATTTTTCAAGTCAGCTATTGAAAGTTTGTTTATTGCCTTGCTCCATGTTAAGTACATGCTGACGAAAATCATTATTTTTCAGAATCAGAAAAGTTTTATTGCCAAGTAGAGTTTTTAACAGTACAAGGAATGTGACTCGGTGGATGGTGCAAAAAAACAAAATAACATTATGATAACAATATAGAGAATGACTAAAAATATGAACACATACACATGTGGTGCATTGTTATATATTTGCACTTTAGTTCCACATTTCATTTTGTTCCTGGTCAATATATAATGCAGTCTAATAATTTAATGTTCTTTTGATTTCTGCAACATTTTTAGGCTTCTCACTATTACTTTGTTTGTAGGTGTTTTGTTTGGTTTAATCATCTTAATTGCCAATGAAGTAAGGCATTTAAGAAGATTGGCATGAAACCAAAAATATCCTCTGGTTTGCCACACCCCACCTGTTATATCTCTATTCCTCCACCAGGGGAGCCCTGACACACGGTTCGAGAAGCACTGGTTTATAAGGCCATGCTTACCAATGACAGTGGGCTCCAGGTCCACAAAGACCGCTCTGGGGACGTGTTTTCCAGCTCCAGTCTCACTAAAGAAAGTGTTAAAGGAGTCGTCGCCTCCTCCGATGGTCTTGTCACTGGGCATCTGACCATCAGGCTGGATTCCATGCTCCAGACAGTACAGCTCCCAGCATGCATTGCCAATCTGGACACCGGCTTGGCCAACGTGGATAGAGATGCACTCACGCTAAAAACGGTAAAAAAAAAAAAGACAAAAAAAAAAGAGAGATAAAAAATAAGAAGTTGAAAAATGTAGAAATTATTTGCATATATATCCACAACTCTAACACCACATTGCACTCTCACCTTAAAATAGTCGACTCTTTCCCACCCCTTCCATTGACTCCCTCTTTACTGTCCCCCTCATAAGTGTAACACTGCCCTTTCTTTTTATATTCTCGCTTCAATAATTTTTTTTCTTATGCACAATTTATGCAATAATAAAACATGCATACTGTCACGTAGTGTTGTCCTTCGACAGCATGTGCAGACAAGGTAAAACATTTTTACTATTAATTAATTGGGACATCGAGTGAAAAATAAAAGCTGTTAAATAAAGATACCTGACATTTAAATAAAGTTTTATTGAATTTAAGGGCTTCGGGTTTCAACAGAAACGCTTACTTCAACCGTCCCCCTTTTGTCGCAGGGCGTTGCTATGCGACAAAACCCGTCACCATGGCAACAGGCAAAGACCGAAGAAACAGGTGCAGGGCGGTGTGCTCCACCGTCTCTCAGCACAATAAGATGACTAGAAGGCTAAAGTTGCGTTTCTATGAGCCGACATATGTCAGTCCATGAGTATCCATCATTTCACATTAAATATTCATTCCTGGAGCCACGCTGACACCCCCATTTCATCCTCTTCTCAGCCCCGATAAGGTTTCTGTAGGTCGTCTCAAATTAATTAAACTACCTAATGCATTTAAATTCGACGAGTAAAGGGTAGTAATGGCCCTGGTGTTAGCCATGAGAGGATAAAATGAATGAATTAAGCCGCCATTATTTATCCAGCCCCTAATGAAGCCCTCCATTGTTCAGCCTGACCGCCAGAAACCCGTCAGAACCGGCCTAATTCACCGCCTTCAACCCCCACCGTACCGCAGCACTAAACTGTTTATGCACACACATACATCAATAAATATTGAAAAATGTAAATCAATAATGATCCCATATTATTAAAGAAACAAACCCCCTCCTCCAGCAACACTGTGAGACCATCATTTTCGGACCGTTAGCAGAGTTTTCTTACCATTTTAGTAGCTTTTTGGTGGATGAGTCTTACAGATGGACTGCTATGTCGTCGACGTAAGAGACAATGGCTAACAAAGCGACGATGGACGGTTGTATTTAAGCAGGCCCCGCCCTGGCACGAGCGCCTTCTCTATGACCATTGGTTTTTAATGCTGTCAATCAAAAGTTAAAAATTTGTCTCCGGATTCTTATTGGTTAAGATGCTCCATCCACTAAGAGTCCCGCCTCCGACTCTAACCGATGCCTTCTTCTCGGCGTTTCCATCCATCATGGTTTCCAAGCTACGAACAGACAGACAACAACCAGAGCCATGGCACCATTGTCTATTTCCCGGACAACCATTGTAGTAGGAAGATCAATTTCACTGTAGCAGTATCTAATTTCAAATTAGACCTTTACATCTTATTAAAAAAAACACCTTTCTAAATAGCCTTTTTTACAAAACACCTGCTTTTACTGATTTTAATCTGTTTTACTCCAGTTTTTCCTTCTGTGTTAATTTTGATATACAATATTTAGTTTTAGTCATAGCCTTTTGATTAAAATACAACAGCAAATGACATTAAGATTTTTGTTGACTAAATCTGTGACATAGTCAACAAAAACATACAGAATAAGGATGTATGCAATTTTAAAGATTAAATTGGCATTTATCAACCTAATATGGGGTGGTATAGTTTGTAAAAATAAAAGAAAAAAAACCACATTTTATAATGTGATAAATGCGCAAGATCACATGAGTTCTGATTGTGTAGCTTTTTATGAATGAAAAGTACTATATCAATACAGTTATGAATAATTAGATTTATATTTTTCTATTTGCTCCAGCTGACCACCTAAATTTCCTTCAGAATGAATAAAGTATGTCATATATTAAACTAGGAATGTATATATATATATTAGCCTGTGCTGAAACATATCAAATTGCTTCCTATTCATTGGCCTTATGTTTGTAATCCAATACTACAGCTCACATTGCTTATCGTTTTCTTTAACAATAGCCGTAGCAACATTTATGGGGATTTCTAATGTATTTGTGTATTCCTGATATTTTAGGAAATGCAGGACTTTATCTCACCTTAAAGGATGTACAGGCACATTATGTGTAACTCTATTGCGGGAGGCAGTCAGACCTTCCTTTGCCGCTTTAAAAGTAATTTGTATTTGATAAATTAAATCTTACCTGCAAGATTTCAGTGTGTTATTGCTGATAAGGGCTGCCCAACTGTCTGAAATGACTTGTGACGGCCACAAAAATAGGATTTTCTGGTCACATTATCAAAATTCACAACTTCATTTCATGTATGAACCTGTATATTAATAACAACAAAGGCTGAATATTATTATTAATATGAAAATAGTACCTGCTTGGCAAAGGTAAAAATGCAGTTAATAGACAGCTTTATTTTTGTTTAAAGGCACTTTTCTTTACATCTTGTGGCATTTGAATATAAATAAATGATAAAAACAAAAAACTATGGCACCATCATTGATATAAGCAAATGACCCTGAATCAAAGATATGGGTTAGATAAGAAAAGAAAAAAAACATTAAAAACAATAAATTACAAGACTGCTGTGAGTGTGTCCACAACACATGGCACAAAACCAAATTTACATCCAACCGCAGAATACAGACTTCATATTTGCTTCATTTCTAGACGTCTTTAAATCAAAGTTGAATTAGGAGACAAAAAACAAAAAAAAAAAACAAAGTGATACAATCTACAGCTTTTAGCTCACAATCATGTTCATAGAAGGCAACTTTGGATAGGGCACCAAATAAATTGCTTGGAAAAAAACACCTGAACTGCTTTGTGTACTTTAAATCCATATAAACTTGTACAAATGTGTTTGTCAAATGAAAATACGAGGCGTTAAAGGCAATGTGTCTTGCAAAAATACTTATTTAAAGCATGAGGAAGAAAACTGCAACTGTGACTCACAGAAGGAAAAAAAAAAACTAAAACAGAGGACGCATTGAAGCAGTGAGGAGTGTGAATCCAGGGCGCTTCACTCAGTCTGAGGCACTGAAATTGACGGACCTTTGGGGTCATCGAACCGGTCCATAGTGTTCACCTGCATGATCATGTGTAAACCGTACACAAAGATCAGCAGCATAAGCAGCGAGCTGACCAGGCCCATCCAAATCCCTGCGGTGAAGAATCCTGCACAGTCACTGGCATAGGAGAAGTTGGTTTTATTGGACAGGCCGAAGCCCTGTATCTGTGATGCAACAAAAAAAGAAGAACACAGTTTACAAACAAAACATGTATCCAATAGAAAACCAAACAATATTTCTACCTGGAAGTCGACAAAATTGAGATTCCAATCAGAAACATTAAAGTCCAAGCTGTCTTGGACCAGCAGAGCGTCTCTGAGGCTGGTGACCGACTGGCAGTGGAAAGAATACTCGACTGGAGCGTAGATGCTGCGATTTCCAACGAAAGATGCAGTCGATCCATTCATTCGCAGCTCAACAGTATCCAAGGTGAACCAGTTTCGTGCAGACACGGGATAAAACCTCTGGCTCATTGATAAACTGGAAATCACAGAATTATGGACTGAGCAGAAAGGAAAAGACTGCAGTGTAAAAGGTCAAATTATGGCCTGAAATGAGACACAAGCTCAGCTTGAAGCTTTTTTTTTTGTTTTTTTTTTTAAAAATTCAGATAAAGACAAAGTGTAGGCCTTATGTCAATAAAATCATTAGATCATTTGCTCAAAATAAAAAAAGAAAATATGTCAACAATTAAAACTACAGCTCAATAGTCTGTTTTGAAGTCCATAGTAAACACTCTGTTATTGACTACGTCGGAGAATTTTGCGGGATGTGGAGTCCCATAGGCGGGACACAGATAAGATGGTTCATAACAAAACCTACCCGAGTAGAAAGTTGGACTCAGGCTAGAAGTTTAACAATATAAATGTTTGGAGAAATAAAATATCCAATGAAATAACACACTGCTCAACCTCACGTTTAAAGGACTTAAACCAACTCCTGGCTGGCTCGCCAGGTTTATGTCGCACCTGTAATTTTAATGGAAGAAAGCATACCACAATATCTCTATCGCAAAAGCACAATGGAAACACTTTTTCCGCAATTACAGATCACAGGACGTGAAGTACTTGGTCACATGACCACTTCTCTCCGAGAAAACAGTGCGGTACGTGTGGACAGAAGGGGACCGTTGGCATTATGTGAGGTTTAGAGCGTCTATCTTCCTGATTTCACGGGAGTTATGATGCGGCTCCTGCCCAGAACAACCTTCAATGGAAAGACGTTCAAAGCGCTATTATGCTTTTAATTTGCAAAAAAACATTAATGGAATTACAGCTAATGTCAACAAGGCACATTACCATTTAAAATGTGACCTGTATCAGGATCCAGTGTGAACGGTTTGCGGCTCCAAACTGACACAAATGCGCATTTTTGCATTTGTCTCCAAGTGTTTGTGCAGTGGGAGCCAGAGAATGAATGAGCAGGTGCAGAGGAGGATGATTAAAAACAAAAAAAGAGATAAATATTTTGTTTTGGCTTTTTGCAGTGGTGATTTGCTTTTAAACACAAACCAGTTATGAAATGAACCTTCAAGCTTTGACCAGAACCCACAGGCATTCAGATATTTATATCCGAGCCTGACCCAAAACAGACAGTTAAACCTAATTTTTTTTTATGTACAAATGACATTTACAGTTGTTTTAGTGGTCAGCCCGCTTTAATTAACAAACAGCTGTTAATGTCAACAGAACAGATCAACGCACGGGGAAACAAGAACACATCAAACACAAAGAGGCACGCAGTGTGCACAAGAGACAGTGGATCTATTTACATAATCGATGTATCAAAACTAAGGATAATCCATGTTCTTGAGCAGAAAAATTATTGATTCATCAGTGGATACTTCAAGCCTGTCCTCTGGTCCATGGTGAGCAGAAGACAGCGCCACGTTTACTGCTACAGCTGTTACTAATGACGTCAACGTATCAAACGCGCATCCAATCCGCCTTGTACGTTCACACTGAGGTCACATTGAAAAAGATCAGATCTGTATCTGATTCAGGATCACATATGAAAAAAAAAAAAATGTATTTGAATATTGGATTTTAAAAGACATTTGAAAAAATCAAATATGGGCCAGAGTTCAGTGTTCACACTGCTTTTAAAAAATTGGATCTGGTCACTTGACCCCCAAAAAATTGGATTTGGGCCACTTTTGCCTGCAGTGCGAACATAGCCTGAGAGTGTTTACAGTGGAGATGAAAACAAACTTTCAAACAGAAATTGTAAACTTTATCTTTTTTTTCCAAAAAGATGATCTTGGATCTCTCTCTCAGGTAAAGATTCTGCTGTTAAACTTTCTTTTCAATAAAACAATAAGCCTGGTCCTACCGTAGTGAAATGCCTGCTGAATAACCGAGCACCAGCCTAGAGATGGAAACAAACACAGATTCATTAGGAACAAACAGTGAAAATGATTTGCTATTGATGCCAGTAAAGATGATCTTACAGTGAGTTTGTGGCGTTACACATGGAACCATCAAGCAAGGGGGTCTGAGCAGACAGGTCGATCCACTTGGATGGAGAGAAGCTGACGGAAATATTCTGAGCCCAGAGCATGATGCACGGCGTGCCCGTGTTATTAAACATGATGGGAGGCTTCACGTCATTTTCCACCGTTTGTAGCAGTACGCGCCCTGCAGGCTGGTTCACTGTGGACGGCTCCTTAATCACCTGTGACGTCAGCAGAGTGTGTTAGAATCAGAAGAGAACCTCTCCTCTGTCACTTAATGTGTTGTTCTTACTCGTGAAGGTTGGAGTCCCGTGTATATCGCGGTGTAAGGCACGTCTTTGCTTGTCATGATGCTCAGAACATTTCCAATCGTCTCGTCTGTTGAGGAAAAATGTGTGATTCTATGTGTGACTCAACATCAGTGAGTATCATGTATGTAGCAATTTAATCCCTACACCAACCTGAAAATCATCCCCAATAAAACATATTTTGAGGAAAGTTTAACAAAAAACCCAAATGTCTATGATGGTGGTTGTATTACAAATACAGAGGAGCCAGGATTAGTGCACAAATGGCAATGACATTTTTATACTGCATTTTATTTTAACTAGATTTATATTTGAGAAAGTTTATGTTAGGTCTAAATACGTTAAGACCGTTGCTAAAATGTGAATGTTGGGTCTAAATACGTTAAGACCGTTGCAATCACAACTCAGGGAGAAAAACACTATCTGACTTAAAAGGCGACCAGAGGCAGAGAGGTGCGAGCTGCAGCTCGGAGAAAAACCCAACAAAAAGAGACACAAAAGTCCGATATAAGTTGGATTGCTCTGATGGTGATGCCTCAGAACCAGGTATTTATTATAGAAAACATAGACCACACCCAGAGGGCTGTGCAACAGCGCTCTGGGTGCAGGCTTAATACCATATATGGTAACACGAAAACTTTGGGGGAGAAAAAGGCTCATATGTCCCTGCAGTGGGTCACATATCCCCACACTGGCCCAAACTAGTTTAAACCAGCTATGGTGGACAATGGATATGTTTTGCAAACACACACACACACACACACACACACACACACACACACACGCACACACAGTTAATCATGGATAATTTCATATTCTAACTATCGTTTAATCATTTAACTATAACTAATAAAGTAATAAAAACCACACAGACTATAACATATCTTACAGTTTAAGTCGATAGAAAACAGTAATTTGATATTTATTGTGCGTGATGTGTATTTGGAATTTTTTTATTTATTTATTTTTTTTAACTAATTACTAGACATTTCCGGTGACCCCACATGGAATGCTGACCCATAGGTTGAAAAAAACTGGTGAATGATGAGGCGACTCTTTATAATCAAGTAACTTTCATTTTTATGTTCAAAAACAAACATTTACATCTTAGGTAATGCAGCGTTGACTCCAGTAAGAGCAGCTGCTACCCTGATGGTGGTAATAAATAAACAATGAAGAGTAAACTTCACAGTAAAGTTGGGCAATATATCAAGATTAAAGATATATCAAGTTTTATATGTTGGCAATATAGAAATTTACAATAACACCTATATCAATATATTTTTTTTATTTTGTAGCTAATTTTGTATTAAAATACTCGTTTTAGGAGTCACTGCTTTCATTACTTCTCACAAAAGCATGAAAAGTTCAGTTAGATGGATTTCTGCGTGGGTCCTAACCCAGACCTTCCATTAAACAAGCCACACTATAGAACTCACTCACACATGCTGTCCCTTAGAGGAGGAAAAGCTTAAAGTGACACATATTGTGCAGCTGTTTGTTAATAAATGTGCCTGTGTAGCATTTTACATCAGCAAATTTAACCAAGAATTGTCTTTCTAGTCAGACTTCATTTGATTAAAAATACTGAGATTGTTATCATATATCGACATTTTGAGAAAAAAATATTGAGATATGAGTTATGGTACATATTGCCCAGCTCTACTTCACAGTGCAGTTCAGTAAGCTCTGCTTTTCCTAACATCAAGATCATAAATATGAAGTGTAAGAAAACTGCTTCTAAAAAGTACTTTTAAAAGCCAAATTGAATGATGCACAAATTTAAAATCTAGCACTTAAATGTATAACTATTTCAGTGATAGCAATCATTTGTACCTGTAAATTAACAAATTCAACCTAAAAGTATGTTTCTATGGAAGCGTACTGCATTTACTTGAAGAAAAATAATTTTTTTAATTTTCTGAAAAATGTATTCATATTTATGAAAGAGTTTTTTTTTTCATGTTTTCGGAACTAATTTTTCATTCTTTTTTTTTTTTGACAATTTTTTTTCAAATTATTATTATTATTTTTTTTTAATTTAAATGCAATACGCCTCAGTACGTTTACACAGAGATTACTTACAAAAAAGTCAGAGGTTTGATAGGACAAAATTCTTTTAAAATAAATATGTTTCCATCTGTTTTTGCACAGGAAAATGCCCACCACTCACTGACATATTTACTAAAAAATGGACAGACTTTCAAACGTACCGTTCTCTTGTAGCACCTCCTTGCACGGCTTCTTCACACTGAAAACCAACATTTCAGGTTTGCATTATCAGCATCTCATTAGTCACCAGGTTTAGTGTCTGCTAGAGTCTCACCTGGTGCAATACGGAAGGCTGATGAGCAGCAGATTGTTGGCAGATGCACTGATGTCCAGATGAGGCAAAGAGTCGACGTCTACGAGCAGAGGAGAAACTCCCAGCGTCTCCTGGAGCAGAGCCGGGACTGAGGAGGAGTCTGACCATCTCAGAGCTGGGAACGTCACGGAGGAGGAAGAGGACTGCACTGCAGCCTGAAATATGAAAAGTCAATTAAACACAAGTTATCCAATTGACAACAGATATTCTACAAGCGCTCCAGTAACTATTTTACATTGTGGCAAACTTTACACCACAAAGATCGACATATTTCCACAAATAAAATGTGATCTAAATTGTGAATGATCATTAGACTCAGAGAGGACGAAGGTAAGGAAATAATACAAGGTAGCACTAATATGCAGACAGAGTAGCAAACTTCTGTGTAGAAAATGTTTAGCCTCGTCTCCCTTTCAGTTGCGTAATTATGCGTGTATGCGGAGCCAAATGAATGAGTAAAAAAACCAACAAATCATAGTTTCTTGTCGCTTATTATTGTAAACTAATAAAATGCGCTTGTAGAACTGTAGTATAAAAGCAATATCAGATTTAACATTTAAATTGAACGTTAAGATTTAGCTTGAACATTTCTCTTTAATATTTACATTTAGATTCAACATTTAGATTTAGATTCAACATTTAGATTTAGATTCAACATTGAGATTTAGATTGAACATTTACATCTAGATTTAGATTCAACATTGAGATTTAAAATTAACATTGAGATTTAGATTGAACATTTACATCTAGATTTATTTAAACAATGATATAAATCATAATGTTTTAGATTGAACATTTAGATTTAAAATTAACATTGAGATTTAGATTGAACATTTAGACTGAACATTTACATCTAGATTTATTTAAACAATGATATAAATCATAGTGTTTTACATTAATTTGTCTCAAATGAAAGAAAAATCAGCTAAAATATGTCAGCTATGAAACAGTGACCGTATGGGTACCCCGTACGATAATGCATAAATGAATCATCATTTTCATCGGCCAGCCAAAAATGTATTGATGTATGTGTACAACGTAGAGACGTACCTCGAGGTGTTTAAAGGCGCTGTCCTGCCTGTTTCCAAACACATCACCAAAGGCCGTGAAGTCATCTTTGCTTAACTGAGAAGAAACAATGTTTTTATAACACAGTGGTGACCAAACATCCCAACAATGCAGAGATGAGGAAGTGTGAAACTGGGAAGTAACGCTAAAGCTCACTGTCACACCAGAATGTGTGTGTGTGTGTCTGACCTTGTCTTGCAGAAAAAGCAGCAGTGTGTGTGGACCTGGACCAAAGGCAGAGGTGAAGTATGCAGAGAGTTGCTCACTGGATGTGATGTGACCAGCAGTGGGCGGGGCTAGTGGTGGTGGTAAACTGAACATACAGAAAGAGAAACGGAAAGTTGGAGCTGAGTTTTTATACTGTACCAAGTCATTGACTATTAAACTTTTAAAACAAAAACACTGAAATGCAAACTTTAGACCAAAAGTACAAGATTTACTATCACAGCATCATCATCATTGTTAGTAAAAAACACCAACAAAAATGCACAAAAATGACTCCTAACATACAAAATAGAATAAAAAAAACTAAAATAACATTACAGTAAAATTAGGAAAAGAATACATAAAAATAAAATGCCTCAAAAAATTGCACAAAAACACATTTTCTTTCCAAAATTAATATTCATATTGTTCAGTATTCCTAATGCTGTCGATAATGTGGCCCTCGGACGAAACAATCACATTTTTTGGCCCCTCTGTCATAAAACCTCTGCCTTACAGGATAAAGATAACTTACTAAGAGGAGTTATTAACTTCAAACATGTGATCATAATGATGGAGAAAGAACTTTAACTGGACCGTAACAAATTCGAACAAAGTCTGAGCGTTAATATGAAGTCTGACAGCTGGCGCACATTTCCAAATAAGTTGTGTTTTACTCGTTTCAAAGACTAAAAAAAGTATCTATTACCTTCCATTAGACCACATTAGAAGCGGCACTTGATCCGTGGCACTCCCCGATGTGAAAAGGGAGAATAAAAGCGCGATAAAAGCCGTGGATCGTGTCGGAATGCAGCTCACCGTGGCTGCCATTTTCGCTTCTTCCTTCCGCCTCGCGGAGAACAAATCACGTGACTCTGCAGCAGCTGACAGTCATGTGCCCAGAAACACAGGACTTCCGGTTTGTGGCATTCAGCAGATTTACAACAAATATCAAAAACCAGATTAAAACATTGGCAGCTCTGAGTTACTTTATCGTAAGAAGGGAAAAAAATGCACGGATTACAATAGAACATCTTATTTGAGAATAAGTGAATAAAGATGTAGAATTAGTGAAGCCTTAGTTTCATTTACAGAAATAAATACTTGGCATTTTTTTAATGTACTGGTATATGAATTACCGTGGTTTGCACATTTTGATTAAACATTTGAACATAAAGCAAGCAAAGGTTCACTTCCAAAAGGGTTGAAGAAAAGAAAAACTACATTTCACGATGCAATAGGACAGAACAACACTGAAATGGATGAGTATAACAGTAGCAGGGGTTAAATTATGGAACTGCCTAAAGGATATATATATATATATATGAATACTTGCTCAATAAACATAATAAAATGTATATATTGGGCTAGAGTATATTGTGAATTGAGATATTGCCACTCTATTTTGTAATTAAAATTGAATTGATGAAATTTGTCATAAATATTAAATACTAAATAGTAAAATATTGTGTGTGTCATTTAGATGCATGTGTATGTGTGATTGTATGTATACGTATATATATGTATGCATGTACGACGTATATGTATATATGCTTGATGTGCATGTATAAACTATATATATATATATATAAACCTGTGTAGAATATATATCTAATTTGTATTGTGAAATTAGTAATAATGTGATATTAGCCTTGTTTTGTTTTTTATAATGTGTACCAGCGTTTGCTTCAATCTACACCCTTTAGGTTGATCAGTTAGATAATTGAGTGTTGCTTGTTCTGTTTTTTTGTTTTTCTGAAGACTGCTGAAATAAAATTCAAATTTAGTTAACATTGCAGAATTGTATTCAGTCTTGAGTCCTTGTGGTGAATGTTAACATTGGACCAAATCTGTTTAAAAACAGGTGGAACAAACTTAGAAACTTTGGACTTCACGTCTGTGAATGAGAGACAGACTGGAAGCAAAAGTCCTAAATGATGGTTGACAAAATGATGACATGTAGACATAAAGGGACACATTTATGACATGTGTCAAACTCGAGGCCCGGGGGCCAAATCCGGCTGTTCAGAGCGTGCCGTTCAGCCCGCATGAGAAAATCACAATGACTGAGAACACAAGAATCATTGATTAAATTACCAACTAATTCAAATATCTCAGCCCCTACAAATACAAAAATGTGATGGGCTCATAATTTTCCCATGCTTATACCACATGATGGCAGTCATTTTTAATTGCGTTCGAAAGAACTCTAATTTTTTAAAATGTCCCCAAATTTAAATTAAAATTGGTCACAAAATCAAGGATATTTAAAATAAAGATCCATGCAGTGACTGATATGTGTCATTGCTTGGATATTATATCTATGCGTTGAAGGGCAAAGTTGGGCACTGTAATGTTGTAAATGGTATATGGTATATGAGAGAGGCTGTGATGTTTGGTTTAGAGATGGTTATTTATCTGTCAAAGGCAGGAGACTGAGCTGTGGGTACCAATTAGATGTAAATGCTGAAATTTTAAGGACAAAAAAATGGGTAAATCAGAGCAACAGCTCACAGAGCAGTCGAACGATAAGATCAGAGGGACTGAGATACTGAATAGAGGCTGTAGCAAAATGATGGAGGAGGATATAAAAAACATTCAGCATGTGTACAGTTTCCTAGTGTTTCAATCATAGGGTAAAAATGAATGAAAATGAAATTAAAATATCAAAGAAATAGCTTTATTTGATATTATATAGGCTTATTCAATGATCTGACAAATCGGATCTATTACCAACCACAATCATACGAACAAATTAGGGTAATTTTCTTATGGAGAAACTAATTTTGGGCAAATCAAGAATAAAGTTGGAATGTCAAGAATGAAGTAAAAAAAGTTGAGATTGAAGTTGAAAATTTAAACTCAAAATACAATATCGTGATTAAGGTTGAAGATGTGCTAATAAAGTCAAATCTACGGAAGGGGACTTGGGCCAATTCACAATAAACGACAACAAACAGCAGATCGTAACCGTCTACAACATGCTGTGTATTGATGAATGCGTTAAACTTTACTTCAAAGTTGGATTTAATAACAAAGAGATTCTTTCTTTTTTTAGCTCATAAACACAGCGTTGAGGTATCTTCAAGGGTTTTGAAGAGATACTGCAAAAAATCTGTTCAGAAGGAAAAAACAATCAAGTTTAGAAGAGGTGGAGCATTCAGTCCGTCTGTAGCTGTTGAGGAGCGACGGAAACAGATTAGGGCCAGTTTGAATGGAGACTGGTGAATTGGCTTTAGTCAGCTTCCGTAGATTTGACTTTAATAGCAAACCTTCAACTTTTATCACAATATTGTATTGTGAGTGACACTTCAACTTTAATCTCGTCTTTTCAGCTTCAATCTTGACATTGTATTTCAACTTTAATCTCGACATTTTGACTTTATTCTTGAAATTTCCACTTTATTCTTGATTTGCCCAAATTAATTTTCTCCTTCAAAATTGGCCTGAATCCTCTTCATGCAACAGTAATGTCATCCTAAAGGTGAATGAATCATAATCACACTATTACAGACATAGAAGTGCATGAATGGTGATGGCACCCATCATCATCATCATCATCACCATCATCACCATCCATGCATGATGCTGATGCATGTTGTGAAACACACTGAGGATGATGGAGGCCTGTGTGTGTCAGTGAAAGTAGAGCCCATCCACACAGCTGTGGTGGCGGAGGGATACCACAGTCTGCATCCAACACTGCGCCCTTACAACTGGGAGGGACGAGGATGGGACAGAAAACAGAGAAACACACGCACGCAAACACCAAATGTGTCCCTAAATGCTAAAATTAACATGACAACTCAAAGCGGAAAAAGCAGATAAAACGGATTCCTGTTTGTATTAGTGGTCTGTTTCAAGTGGGATTCCTGACACGCACATTTTATGTCCCATTGTGTGTTCGATGGGCAGAAGGAGGAGGAGGATGCGCACTATTTTCCGTCGCGCAGTCACATTGCTCTGGACTGCTGCATGATCAGGGCCATCTTTGGTCGTCCTCGCCGGTGACAGTGTGGACACTTTATTCCATTGTCATAATTAACCAATGGTTGCGCAATAACAGTCATTTCTGAAGAGAAAGAGATAGATAGAGATAGATAGATAGAGAGAGAGAGAGAGAGAGAGAGAGAGAGAGAGAGAGAGAGAGAGAGAGAGAGAGAGAGAGGATCCCTTCCGGTGTTTTCTGGCTCTCTGCTTCCATTCATATCCTTCCTTCACTTCTAAAGGCAGAAACCGGGCGAGGCGGTGGGACAACATGGATGAGGAATACGATGTGATCGTTCTGGGAACCGGACTCACAGTGAGTATCTGATCTGTATCTGTTTGCACATGATGGAGGAGTAAAGAGAACCATCATCATCATCATCATCATCATTATCCAGATCAATCCGCCCCGCATCCCGGTGGAAACCATCACAAACACCGCTACGGGAAAAACCTCCAAATGCGCAAAGTCACACCCGGTGATTGACGTGTGGCAGAAATAAGTACGGGTAGGGAGGGTCGTAGGGTTCGTCTGCAGGGTGTGTGTGTGTGTGTGTGTGTGTGTGTGTGTGTGTGTGTAGTCCGAGCTTGCAGCATCTTTTAGGCGTCACCCCTCACCGTGTCCATGCTCCCTGTTCAGAGCCAGGCCCTGATCCAGGGACCAGGGACCAGGCCCGGGTCTAGGCCTGAGGACTGACTCAACTCCTAATCCATGATCCACCCTCAGGTTTTCACCACCGCACGTGATGATAGGGAAAACAAATGATACATATTCATAATCACATGCCTCATCTATCTATCTATCTATCTATCTATCTATCTGTCTATCTATCTGTCTATCTGTCTATCTATCTATCTATCTATCTATCTATCTATCTATCTATCTATCTATCTATCTAACTATCTATCTATCTATCTATCTATCTATCTATCTATCTATCTATCTATCTAACTATCGATCTATCTAACTATCTATCTATCTATCTATCTAACTATCTATCTATCTATCTGTCTATCTGTCTGTCTGTCTGTCTATTTATCTATCTATCTATCTATCTATCTATCTAACTATCTATCTGTCTGTCTGTCTGTCTATCTATCTATCTATCTATCTATCTATCTATCTATCTATCTATCTATCTAACTATCGATCTATCTAACTATCTATCTATCTATCTGTCTATCTGTCTGTCTGTCTGTCTATTTATCTATCTATCTATCTATCTATCTATCTATCTATCTAACTATCTATCTGTCTGTCTGTCTGTCTGTCTGTCTGTCTGTCTGTCTGTCTGTCTATCTAACTATCTGTCTATCTGTCTGTCTGTCTGTCTGTCTGTCTGTCTGTCTGTCTGTCTATCTAACTATCTGTCTATCTGTCTGTCTGTCTGTCTGTCTGTCTGTCTGTCTGTCTGTCTGTCTGTCTGTCTGTCTGTCTGTCTGTCTATCTACTATTATTATTATTTTTACACACACGCCCAAAGCGTGACCTCGTGATAAGCTGCCCTCCCACAACTTCAAATGTTAAAGTGTTCTTCAGCCTTAGGGATTGCCTCAAATGTCTAGTAATTGAGTAAAAAATAATTACTGGTTAAAAAATAAAATTACAGTATATATTAATAAATCTATATATATATATTTTTTTAATCTATTTATCAGGATCAGGATCAATTATAGTTATAATTGTGTAATTGATAATTAATTACAATTATGATTAAATTATAATATAATAGAATAAAAAAGAAGAAACATTTCCTGTTTATGTTGTAATTAAATTGTAATTGAGTCCAGATGATTGACTTTGTAATTGTAGATGGCCTGGAAATTTTGAATTAAAAACTGTCATTACAAATTAATTGAAAACCTGGGGAACCATGTTACAGATCTATGGCTTACACATACGTAGTTGATAATTATAAAAGGATGTTTCATGACACAAAAAAAACTCAGATGCCCAAACCCAAAATATGAATACCAAAATTTTCATGGATAAACAAGATTAACAAGATAAATACGAGATAAGAGAAAATGAGATGATAATATTATTTAGTGTATTTTATAGTTATCATAAAAGATACTAACAGGAAGCTAACACAAGAGGAACAATACATTTTATGGGGTTATTTATTAAAGGCTCAGTAATTGTGTATAATTGTAATTAAACTTTAGCAAAATGAGAACGTAATTGTAATTGACTTACAGGGGGAGAATGATAATTGTCATTTTAATTGTAATTGGAAAAAATTCCGGTCACCATAATCGTAATTTAGTTATAATTAAATATGAATGATTGAAAATATAATTGTAATGGAAAAATGTAATTGACCCCAACCCTGCGATTAATCTATATATTAAATTATTATATAAATTCTTGCTACAAGAGGACTATTGTTGTAATTAGCGCTATATAAATTAAGTTGAATTACATTATACAGTCAACTGTAAAGTCTTCCTCAGAGGCATCTGCTGATCACTTTGCTGTGTCCTTATGAGTTATTTCTGGGCGTGGCCAACTTAACAGTTCTGTCAGGCTGGCCACACCCCCTGTTGCCAGATGGTCTCTGGAGAAGATGTGGGAGAGTAAAAATGTTCCCTCATCCCTGTTTTCAATCACAAGTCACATCAAAGCAATAAGCAGATGCCTCTGAGGAAAACTGTCAGTCAAAACATGTCAGGAGATCAAAGTAAATTTCCAGAATAAAGTTGTCTGAATAAAAGAAAACCTTAACATAGTATTCAAAAAGAAGACCAAATTAGTAACGCTGTCTACATTAGGACGTTACAGCCACTGATAAATAGGAAAAGATAAACCTGTGCAAACTATTTCTGTCATGAACTGTAACTAAAAACTGTAAAATGTAACTGTAAACAATGATCAAAGCGATCAAACCAACAACCCTCCGGTTACAGGTGTGCGTCCGTAACCATTAGGACACGTTCTGCTTCAAACCTGAAACTGTGGTTTAATGAAAATTACTTTTTGTAACAACCTGAAAATGAAATTTTCTAAACTAAAATAAAAAAGGATACACTTTTCAAGTTAGCAGAACATATACAAAATAAAAATAAATTAAAGAAAAATATAAGAAAATAAATGTGAATGAAACTCACTCAGAACTTTGAGTTACTTTAACAACTGTTGAAATACATTAGTATTCAGAAGTATTTGGTGTTTGCTTTGGATGAACTTAGTCCCTCCTTGGTGATCGGACGCCTGTCACGTTATGATGAGATCTTATTAACGGTCGTTGTTTGATCTTCCTCCACAGGAATGCATTCTGTCCGGGATCATGTCTGTGAATGGAAAGAAGGTCCTGCACATGGACAGGAACCCTTACTATGGAGGGGAGAGCTCCTCCATTACACCACTGGAGGAGGTAAACGACTCCTGGGAGTTTTAAACCCCAATCAATACATCCTTTATGCCCCTCCATATATCTCATTTTACATCCTGTGCCCTCAGCATCCTGATCACTGCCTACTTGTCCTAACTGCCCTGTTGTCATTAATGCTCAGAGTGCACGAGCCCTGTAGGATTAATGTTCATTCCTGTTCTCAGCTGTACAAGCGCTTCACTCTCCCAGATAGTCCCCCGGAGTCCATGGGCCGAGGAAGAGACTGGAACGTTGACCTCATTCCCAAGTTTCTAATGGCCAATGGTCAGTATCATGTGATGTGTGATGACATTTTTAAAAAAAAAAAATCGACACATCTGGATAATTTATGATGCATACGTTCGAAGGAAAACTGAAATCAACCTTTATAATAAGATCTTTTAAATTAAAATGTATGAAAATACCTGTAGGAGGTTTTTGGCTGATATATATTTACTGTATACAGTATATATAAAAGAAATAATTGATCATTTGATTATCAAAACTGTTTGATTAGCAGAGGTGAAAGTATCGGATTACAAGTACTCACGTTACTGTAATTGAGTTGCTTTTATGGGTATATTTCTAAATCTCTAATTTCACTTGTACTTAAGTAAAACAATGGGAAAAAAAGTTAAGTGATTTGTTACATTAATATACCCCAACAGTTACTGAGTAAACAAAAAAATGAAATGACCAGACAGCAATCAAATGCATTACATCATAGCCGACCAACCAGATTAAATGTAATGTACCGCGCCAAAACGGCATTGAATGCTGGTTATTTTCTCAGTTTTAGAGTTCATATACTTAACTATACTTAATATCTGAGATTATTTATTTTTATTTTGAATAGAATTCATTGCAAAAACAACAAATCTCACGCAAAATCTTACATTTTGCATATTAGGCAAAATCGAAGATTCTACGTAATTATGACATGCACAGAAAAGGCTTAACCAATTATATTACCACTGGTATTTATCTTGTTATGGATGTTGAATGGGGGTGAGATGGGTTTGTCGCAGGTTGCAAAGTAAAAGGTTCGCTTCTGAACATTACTACCAATGTGCCTTTAGATACTTAAACCCAAGTACCTTCCTATAAAAGGCAATGAGTAATGAGGTAATAGAGAATGTTGCCATCAAATCAATGTGCCATACTTGTGATGCCCATTCACCAATTAAACCTCATTTCCGCCACAGAAAGTCTGTAACTTACAAATGTCCAAGTTGCAAACATTAATTTCCAGTAAACTACATCAAGATTTCATCATTTTACGAAACTACTTCTGTAATTAATCACACCTGTTTAATATTTGTTTGCTTAGAGCGTGAACTCTTCGAATATTTTCCAGTGTGGGTTCTATTTGTACTGATCTGTTATAACTGTGTAACTGCAGGTCAACTGGTGAAGATGCTGCTATACACAGAAGTGACACGGTACCTGGACTTCAAAGTGGTTGAAGGAAGCTTCGTCTACAAAGGAGGAAAGATCTACAAAGTCCCTTCGACGGAGACTGAGGCGCTAGCATCAAGTGAGCCACGGAAATATACAGAAAAATATGTCCTGATTCACTGTCTACGATTAGTTTTGATGGAGTTGTTGTTTGTGAACCTCTTTGTCATTTTTTGCAGATTTGATGGGAATGTTTGAGAAGCGAAGGTTTCGGAAGTTCCTAGTCTTTGTGGCCAACTTTGACGAAAACGACCCCAAGACCTTTGAGGGCGTGGACCCCAAAACCACAACTATGAGGGATGTTTATAAGAAGTTTGACCTTGGCCAGGATGTCATTGACTTCACTGGCCACGCCCTGGCCCTCTACAGGACAGACGAGTAAGTAACAGGAAGTCAATAACCATCTGCTGTTGTATAAAAACCTTTGCTTTCGTAGAGGTTCAGGAATACTTAACTCAACCCAAATAACAAAGACGGCTCAACTGAAAGTGTTTATTAGCTACAGATGCAATACAAAGCACTTTACAGACATCCAATTGTACCGAAAGCGTCGACTTCCTGTTTTAAGGTGTCTTTCTTGTTCAATTAAAGGCATTCGTGGATCTGTATCTAGGTGGACGATAGTGGCGTGAAATGCTACGCCCTCCCATTTTGCATTTCCCAAAATCAGTCCCTCATAATCTTCCCGGTCTTCTTAGGAATAACTTTATAAAGTCCAAGGAACTGGTTTACATGAAACTAAGCACTAGAACGTTGGAATAAAATGCTATTTCTCCATAGACTCTCAATGGGAGCGGAAATACGAAGAGTAATCCTGATGTGATGTCACCATGGTATGTGAATACCGATTGGCTGAAATCTCCAAAATGGCGACGCCCACATATAAAGGGACATTACATTGTGTTTGAGGCTAAAACTGGATATAAATAACCCCAAAGACATTTCTTTCTCAACTTAGCAATAAAGTGTTATTATTCAGCTTTAAACCAACTTTTTTCAGGGAGATTACTTTGATCTCCTGACACGTTTCAACTGCCAGTAGTCCTCAGAGGCATCTGCTGATCGCTTATATTCAGACAACTTGTCTGAATAAATGACACTTTAACATATTATTCATAGAAGACAAAATTAACTTGTTGGATTTATTAACAGTACTATTGCTCAATAAAATACTATATTATTTATTGAAACAGGATCATTTTATGCTGTAGAGGCCATTTTATCACACTTCTAATAACAGGAGACAGTAATTAGCTACATTTTACAAAGGAGACTGTATTTACTTACTATTGAAGTAATCACATAAAAGTTGTTTTTTTTGTTTGGTTTTTATTCCACTCATTGTTTTGAATTTGTAAATTAAGCCTTAGCGAACCTAACGTGGATTCATGTGATTGGCTGCGTATCTCTTTACAGTAAATGTGTTTCAAACTTAATTCAATGAAACATATTTTCATTAAATTGTGTCTTCTCTTGTGTGTTTTGACCTTCAGTTATCTGGATGTTCCTTGTTTGGAGACCATCAATCGTATCAAACTTTATAGTGAATCTCTGGCACGATATGGAAAGAGTCCGTACCTCTACCCCCTGTACGGTCTGGGAGAACTACCACAGGGATTCGCTCGGTAATTTATACCCTTTGTTTAAATACTGTCTGTTGTGTCCTGAATCATGCAATGTATTTTCAACATAGAAACATATGCAAAGATTTAAACAGACTTTATGCTTTTATGGTTCCAGGTTAAGTGCAATCTATGGAGGAACCTACATGCTAAACAAACCTGTGGAAGAGATTGTGATGGAAGGTGGTCACGTGGTGGGAGTAAAGTCTGAGGGCGAGGTACAGCCACACACACACATACCTTTGAATGCTTTTTAAATGAATGCCAGGGTTACCAGATTGGTTTGAGATTTAAGGTGTTTTGGCACATACCTCTTTGATCCACACCATGCTTCGTTTCCTGGGATAATTCTGGTCTTTTTGCGATATGTGAATGGTCACTGGAAGTCTGGTGGGGAGCAAACAAGCTAAGTCTGGTCCTCTATAAAATGTGGGTCTCGGTTCTCCTCAAGCGAAGCACAGTGCGGTTTTTAACCATGTGAGAAAGCAAACCAGGACCAAATATAGGACTTTATGTTGAAGCACAATTGTAATGGAGCAACTCCATCAGTGACTCGACAGCGACGGCACACAGCAATCACACACATTGTCGCCGCAGCAACAGGCACGCACACACTCACAACCCAGCATTCCAGCAGGCAGCACACACAAATATCCATCCATATATCCATATATGCATCCATTTTCAGACATGCTTTTTCAGCATGGAGGCTGATGTATTCTATTCAACAGGCGATCGACCGTTTTACCTGCGTGATGTTCAGAAAGTTTGGTGTGCTTGGCAAATAGCCTGTGTGAAAGCGGACCGGACCAAGTCAAAATGCAACAATGTTGCAGATTCACCACCTGAACCGCACCAAATCCACCGGACTATATGTGTGAAAGCACCCTTAAGTAGCTGGTAACCCAATGGTGCTCAGTTCGAGACAAAGTCTACATCCGGGTCTCATTGTTATTACAGGTAGCTCGTTGCAAGCAGCTGATCTGTGACCCCAGCTACATCCCGGACCGCGTGCGTAAGGCGGGTCAGGTGATCCGTGTGATCTGCATCCTCAGCCATCCGATCAAAAACACCAATGATGCTAACTCCTGCCAGATCATCATTCCTCAGAATCAGGTTAACCGCAATTCAGGTCAGTGGTAACTTTAGTCAGAATCACCAATGATGTTTTTATTTTCGAGCTGTGCTACGAATTGTCCTTCTGGATACTATGTATAGTTGAAAGACATTAAAGTTTGTCTAAAATAGCTGAATGATTTGCTGCCACGACTATTGTGGGTTTACCTACATGTAAAGTATGTTATTTATGCATTTAGAACTAGTTATTGCAATTCCTCTGGTCCTGCCTTTGTTCCAATTACTCAAAGCAGAATAAAAAGCTTCTGCATCGTGCAACATGAGCTCAGAGACCAGAGGGTGAACACAGCTTAGTGTTTATCAGTTGAAGGAGGAACAGTGAATGCTGGGCGTGTCCCGGGTTATGAGAAACCTGACTCTGAGCTTCCAAAGGGAATCGCAGTCAGTGGCATCAATCGTCTCAAAATTTAACCCCCCCACAATCAGAAAAACACATCTGTCCTCCAGGTTATGATGAAGGTAACACATGAGTTGTTTCCTCCGCAGACATCTATGTGTGCATGATCTCCTACGCCCACAATGTGGCAGCCCAGGGGAAATACATCGCCATCGTCAGCACCACAGTGGAAACCAGTGAACCTGAGGCTGAGATCGAGCCAGCGCTGGAGCTGCTGGAGCCCATTGACCAAAAGTTTGTCCTCCTATTTACTACAGAATCCTCTAGAATCTTAGAGTTTAAAAAGTCAACATGTGTAGATAATAACACTTTTTATTTGCAGGTTTGTGGCGATTAGCGACCTGTATGAGCCTACAGATGATGGCACTGAGAGTCAGGTACGACTGCTTTCAACTAAAAATTAAACTAAAAAAACATCTATCCCAGTCAGTTATTTCAAATTAATATTCTTTAACGCAGCGGTCCCTAAAGATTCCACTCTTCTTCTTGGAAAGTGTTCAATAAGATGTTGGAATGTTCCTGTTCCTATTACCCGTATAGCTTTAATGAGGTCAGGCACTGATGTTGGACGAAAAACCTGGCTCATATTCAGTATTACAGTTCATTTCCAAGGTGCTGGATCGGGTTGAGGTCGAGGCTCATCAAAGCATGTCTTCCTAGTCCTGGATTTGTACCTTGGTCAGAGTCCCAAACATGGGCCTTCCCCAAACCGTTCAAACCTAAACTTAGGGTGCGTTTACACTGGTTAGGTCCTGGACTCGGTCCAAATTGGCGGAGGACAGCTGATCACCTTGGTTTGGCTCGGTTTGCTTTCAGATCACAACTTCTGATCTGCTCCAAACAGCCTCTGGTGCAGTTTTATGAGCTAACCACTAACGGGTTACTGGAGTAGAGACTTCTCGAGGCAGAGAAACAGCTCTCATCTATGGGTCAAAGCAAGTACTTCAGAGTGCTCAGATACTTCTACCTTCTCTGTTTGTTCTTTCTCAACATTCAGCAAGGAGCAGAAACAAGTTACATTTATGGTTTTAAAGCCCTGTTTAACAGTCGTCAGCTCTACTTATCACCCACATCCCCGTGGGCAATACGACATCTCCAATACTTCCTGTGTTTGATCCACTTCTAATCGCTCTAGACTGCAACGCTCCGAGACCAACAAAAACATAAAATTCAACAATAATTTGCCTGTTTGATCTGCTCTCGAATTAGTTTGCGTGTTCACACCGACCAAACGAGGACCATCAGAGCAAACAAATCCTAGAGTGTTTTAACCGCAACTTCAGCGAGAATAGTCGCTTAAATTGACCGCGAGGACTCGCTTGAACTCGCGTTTTTTGCTCGCTTTTTCGCTTCATCGCTCCAGTGACGTGATGACCGAGAGGCTGCACTGAGAGGGCTGCACACGTCTTTTGCTTGTACTTACGGTTTAAATGATCAACTTTCTGAGTTACTAAAGAATGAGTTCACTCAAAATATACTTAGAATTTAAAAGGCTGTAAACGTGCGGCCGTAGAAGAAGTGTCCAACCCTCTCTGTGCAGCCTCCGGCTCTGCAGACATATCCTTCTCCAACCGGGGGAGCGACGTAGAGGAGAAACTCATTGCCGATTAGATGTCGCGACACAGCGTCACTCGAAGTCGCTTAAAGTAGTTCAAAATTTTCAACTTTGAGTGACTTGTTGTGCGACTCAATCACGCTGGAATCAAGCGAGTAGCGTCACTTTAAGGGGGTTGCTTGACGCCATTTACATTTATTTTAAATGTAATCTAGTGGCCAGAGTTGCTGAAGTCGTGTCTGGGGTGAAAGCACCTTTAGAGTTCCAATGAATAAAATAATTGTCCTCAAATATGTGATATGAGTCAGAACTCCAATCTTTTGGTTGACTTAAGTCTTTAAACTTTCTAAACACCAGTGAAAATAATGACCTCCTTGGCGGAGGTAAAAAAATTGCAATGTCTGATCCAATGAGTCGGATCTTCTCAATGGTGACTTAAGAGTGATGTGAAGACAGGACATGTTACATTCTCCAGAGTAATGAACCTCTTTAACATTTCCTCAGGTTTTTGCCTCCAGCTCCTACGACGCCACCACTCACTTTGAAACCACTTGCAACGACATCAAAGACATCTACAAACGCATGACCGGCACCGACTTTGACTTTGAGAACATGAAGCGCAAACAGAACGACGTGTTTGGGGAGGACGAGCAGTGAGCGTTCAGAGGGTGAGGCTACGGAAAAGGAGGCGAGGGGAGGAAGGGCAGGAAGCTCATTGGTAGCAGAGCTTTGGGTGGGGGGGCGGGGTCGGGCTTTAAAAAGTTAAAGGGAATAGAGAAAGAGTAACTGTGGCAAAGGATCGTCTTCTGTCTCCTTTTCCCGATGTCGCGCTCTCAAACACACAAATGCTCTCACAAACACACACTGTTTTTAGACATTTTCACCCCCTTTCCGCTGTCACTCAGAAGCAGGGTTGATGATGTTTTTCATTCCATTGTACGATTTGCAGCATAATCCTGTCATAACCGTAATCATTAGAGGTGAATCCATAACTTTGCATTCTTTCTTTCTGTAATGTCTTTGTTCTCATGTACCACAATAATTGGCTCCATAGAGCAGACATGGGCAACAGGCGGCCCGGGGGCCACATGTGGCCGTCCCCAAAGCAAATCCCCAAAAATTGTAATTCAAAAAGTTGGAAGGAATATGAAGGGCAACATAATACACAAAATAACTCCCAAAACAGATTACAGAATAGCTCCAAAGACACATAAACTGTTAACAAAATGACAGGGAAATACAGAAAGCAAAAACAAAAATGCAGAAAATGACCCTAAAAACGAATCGACAACGAATATTGAGAAAATCACAGAAAAATACACAAAATTACAAGACGAACACAAAAAAATAACAAGGACACACATAATGTTGAACCACACAGGCTGCCTGTTCACACCATATAAGCACCTTCGCTTTGTTCTTTGACGTCATTGCATCAGCGAGAACATAATGACTCCAAAAACAACATATTACAGAATAGCTCCACAGACACACACAAACTATGAACACAATTATAGAAAATAACAAGAAAATACTGAAAGCAACAGCAAAAATAAAGAAAGTGACCCCAAAAATGCACAAATCGATTACAAAAACACACGACTCCAAAAAACACACATAATTGCTATAAACTGACACCTGTATTAATACTATGATTGGTAATTATTGTAAATGCCTTACTTATATATATATATAAATGTTGATCATGTGGCCCTCAGGTCAGATACAATCACATTTTTGTGGCCCCCGCTGTGATAGAGTTGCCCATCGCTGCCATAGATAATGGAAGACACTGAGTTTTACTTTGAAGTTGGAGCTCTGACAAAAAGCATTTCCTGTAGTATTTGTACATAGGTTCACTGCGGTTGGAAGGCTAGAGCGTGGCTTCCGTCAACCCTGCTTTCTCCTACTTGGTCTTTTACCCGTGTTTTCTTTCACAGATGAAGCTCCACCAGGCTTTAATCTGCTGCTCTGGCTAAAAACAAACGAAACAACAACAAAAAAAAATTATCTATGACGTGGTGAGAAGTTGCATATTCATGGGCTGTTCTGTGCTCACTTTGGCAAATGCTGTCGCGTTAACTGTGCTAGCAGCCAAGCTAACCAGTGGCTAATAACTGTCAACATCCACTTTTCACAACTACTTATTTTCCTTTTTTCCCCCTGTACATCTTTTGTGTGCAATTGAGTGTCAAGCCAAACAAAAGTTTTGAATTTTGGGAAAAAAAAGCCAGAAAGTGCAAAACAAATGAGTGAAGTTGGCACAAAATCTGAGTCTCTGTAAGTTAACTTACCTCATGTATGTGCTATGCAGTCACAGCTCTACTGCCCCCTACTGGCGTGGAGGGGTTTGCGTGGTCAAGTAAAGAAGCGGAAGTGGACACTTTTCAAAATAAAATACCTGAAACGTAAAATACATTACATTTTCAAAAACTACACATTTTTATTATTTTCTTTGCAGCGTGTTACCAAGTGTTCGAAGGCCCAGTACTGGTCTGTGGCCCCGTGGTTGGGGATCACAGAAAGACCTGATTTATAGAAGCATTTCATCAAATTGAAAAAAAAACTGTTTGGGGCCACTTAAGTAGAATTAAACAATTCGACCTAGAATAATGAGTAATCTTTTGACCTTCCTATTATCCTCAAATATTACTAACACGCACAGATAGACAAGTTTAGCACAGCTAAAACAGCTTGGGGTCAAACTGACAACAGAGGAACACCAATGCGTGCAATGATATACTGCATATTTAAAAAATATCATCATGATGATTATGCTTGATCAATTGTAATCATCAAATTAGAAAAGTCATGAAATATGAAGCAAAAAAAATAAATAAACCCCAAGGATAATAGAAGGGTTAAAGCATGTGAGTGTACCATGACACAGTTGTTGTTCTCGTGCATTTTTTTAACATCCTTTTTCTGCAATCAGAAAATACTGGAAATTTGGAAATGACTGCCTTAATGCAGCGGAATGGATTTTTCCAATTGTTTTTCCGAAAATTGAAGACAAATAAGTGGCATGGCTGTTACTCTTTGTCGTCATTTGTGTGTCGTCCTGTTTTGAATTTGAATAGTTTTACATTCTAACATTTTAAATTATTAAAGAGTTTTATCTTTTCTTGACATTTGGTGCACCTTTTTTCAGCTGAAGCTATGACGTTTACAGAGCGGAGGTCAAAGTAGTTTGAAGTAGCGAAAACATTGGAGGCAAATCAAAGGACAGATTAGGCTCAGAGACGATTTTTGGTGGTTATGGAAGGCATGGCACTGTAATATTGAATTTGTGTTTGTGAACGTTGGGGAAATGAAAGACTGAAATTTCAGCAGTAGCGTGAGCACCGGACCGTAACGTAACGTGAGTCTTTACCCTAATAACTAAATCCTCTGTTTGTCCGACTTTTTTCAAAGGAAAAACAGGACATTTCCAGAGATTTCAGATTAAACAAAGTCTCTACTTTTAAGTGCCGCCCCACGAAAGTGACGCTTTCAGGGTTTGATTCCAAATTTTTGGGCCTTTCACGCAAAGAAAACAAAAGCTGCTTTTGTTTTACTCGCGGGCAGTCGTAGATGCCAAGAATTGCTTGATTGGATGAGAATAAAAAGATTCATCTGGATCCGAAAGTGATGACTGAATTTAAATTTCACTTGGATTTGTGGGCGATGCTTTAACCCCGACGTACCTTAATCACAATAATGCTCTATTTATTTACGTACCTGTACGGTATAAATGTAAAAAACTGCATTGAATACGCTATGATACTACTAAGTTATGTTTGGATAACAACAACAATGCTGCACACCTCATTGGTTTGTTTTGGTTCATTGTTGTCTCTTCGCCGTCATTCCATTGCCGTCACAATTTAATGTGGTTGTTTTGAAAAAAACGGGTTTCTACAGATGAAGATACAAAAACACAACAATAACTACGGAGCTCACAAAGCGACGTGGATATTTTCTTTTGATGAAATGAGTTTTAGATGCTCGCGTAAGAGCTTGAAGCGCTAAAATACTGCAATGCCGGTGTTGTTCTCGGTTCGTGTATTTCTGTGTAACCCATGTTCTACTTAGAACTTTGACGTGTAAAACTCATTAAACAGAAATCACGTCGCTTAAGGGTCATTCCATGTCGTTTCACAAATTGCTCACGCACTTCGGTTTTAAAAAATTCTGAAATTTTTACCAATTGTCGAGTGGTGAATGAGCCCCAAAGTTCTTTTTGTATATTCTTAGACAGTAGGTGGAGCTGTATTATTTTACCAAATTTTAGTTTCCTATGTGATGTCATTTTTGAGATATTGGAAGAAAAATAAGGATGAGGGAAAATCAACACATGACCCTACCCTCCTCACTAAATTTTCCATATCTCAAAAAGTATTTATCCGATCAAACTAAAACATTACAGTAAGCCTATTGAATTATTAAGGAACAATTTGTAAAAAAATTTTTAATTTCTTTAGACTGAAGGGTGTTGTATGTCTTGAAAATGTGTTGAATTGACATAGAATGACCCTTAGGGGCTCCTCAGTTGCCCGATATTGTGTTATTTTGATTCCAGACAAAAAACTGGAAATGTGTTTAGTCATCATTCATTGACTGAAACTCTTCCATCATCATTCCTCTTCTTTTGTTCTGATTTATTGGAAACAGAAGCCTCGTGTGGATGTACTGTTTTATTTCTATTCAGTATGGCCTTTGAAAAAAAAAAACAAACACTACTGACGACATCCCTTAAAAAATTGACAAATTAATGAACATAGTCCAGGCTGAGTAGTAGAAAACTTACTGTCCTTGTTTGATCACTAGTATGTGAACAATGCCTAATGTCTTGTGTAACAAATAAATGAATTAAACTATGAATTAAATGATAGAAAAATAAAAAGCACATGGCAAACCTGGAGTGTGGATTTGTGTTTTCCTTCACATACGTATAGGCATACATTGTGGTGATGAATATACATTTAAACATTAAAATACATTTTATATACAATCATACAACTCACAGAATAATGAACATTTTTGGCTTCATCCACATGTATTCTAATACGATCAAAAGTGATCAATAGGCGCCACTTCCTGTGTGATAAATAAGTCAAATATCATGGCTGCGTTAGAGATTTAACTCTATGTTGCCATACCTCCAAAAACAGACACACACAAACTAAACAACTTCAATGTTGACTTTTAGAATAAACACTCCATTTATTCAAAAGTCAATATCGAATAAATTATATTAATTTCATTTTTTGAAATAATTATCACTAAATAATTGTAGAAATAACTGCTGGTATTGATTAGCCATTTGTTGTATTTTCTATGACACAGGAAGTTTAGCCGTGTATCATATCTACAGTAAGTCCTTTCAGAATAAGGTGCGTATAGGTATTTTATGAATAAATGCAAAACATATTTTTAAAATCTGGTATTTTTTTTTCTGTTTGCATCAAAAACAGAATTATCTCTGTTTTTTTCCAGTTAAAATCAGTAAACATTCCCAGGGCTTTGAGCCGATAAACTGATCTATTGGAAAGGACCACATGTCAATGACTAAAGCATTTAGGAATAAAGAGGACTGCAGGGTTGGAATCAATTACATTTTTCAATTACAATTACGTCTTTATTTATGTTCGATTACAACTCAATTACAATTATGCTCACTAGCATTTTTTTCAATTACAATTAAAATTATAATTTTTCCCCCGATAGTCAATTGCAATTGCATTCGCAATTACTAATGTTCAATTACAATTAATCACAATTACTGAGCCTTTAATAAAGAAGCCCATAAAATGTAACCTTACTCTTGCGTTAGCTTTCTGTTAGCATGTCTTATGATAACGATGTCATGGTCTGAGTTCACCTCCGTACAGAGATTATAACCCTAACATAATCCAATAAACAAATAAAACACGCGTCTGTTCACTTTGAAAACAAAAATAAACAAAAATGTATTAATTTTTTCAGCAAAAAAAAAATTTTTGGTAGTGGGCATGTGCGTGCATGCGCATATACAATCTCAGTACGATGTGAACTCAGTACATGACAATGGGTCCGTTTTGACTCATGTCTTAAATCAGCTGTAAAATACACTAAAAAATATTATTTATCATATCATATCTTGTTTTTTTTAATCTCTTGGTTACCTTGTTAGGCTTCCTTATCCATGAAAATATTTGTATTAATATTTTTATTGTGGGCGTCTGAGCCTTTTATCTGTCAGTATACCCCTTGTTTTCAATTTTTATAAAATGGTAAAATGATCCTCAAGAGAACTAACAGGCAATGGGTAAACTTGAGCATTTCACATTACTTTTAAAAGGTCTGTAATTGCTAAAAAGGGCTTCATCTGGATTTCAAATCAGCATTGGGGTTTGGAGGACTTATGTTTCTATCTGGATACTTGCAGCAGATGAATACAGTATTTGCTGGCTTTCCATGTGACTGGAGGAACATTGCATCGCTTGTCACAGAGACAGAAAGCTTTAAATCAGTGATGGAGATGGCACAAAGACATCATTCATCTCTTCATAAATCCTTATTATGCCTCGACCAGCGACCCCCTCCCTCACTGCTGCCTCTGCTTTCCCCTCGTGTGTAACCAACCACAGCTTTAAATGTCTTCTTCAGCCACTGAAGCGACTCATCTGATCCCTGCGTTGTCACCCGAGACATGAGGAGGGGGCGTGGCTAGGCTAGAGTTACGCGTAGTTCACCACGTAGCTCTCATACGGGTGACCCAGGAGTCTCGTAACCTCTGCTTTGGGAACCACCCAACACTTCCCCAGGTGGCGTTTCTGCATCGAGTCTTTGAGAGTTTTGTCCTGCAGAGTCACCAGCATGTGCTCGGACCCCCACTTCAGGACCCCTTGTTCTAAAGCTTGGCCTCGATCCTTATGGTGCAGCACTGAAGTCAAACTGACATCTGCATGCTGGAACTGACCTGCAGGTAGAGGATGGAAAGCATCAGTCAGCCTGTCAGATGTAACCTTTTTGTCTGTGGTTCATGTATAATATTGCTTGCTATACAGTTTGACAAGGATTCACACCTTGAAAGTTGGGGTCCAAAATAAAAATGACGATGATTGTTTTAATCACAATTTTTTTTTCCTTACATTCCCACATGGGCCAATTAATATAGAAAAGTTATTTTTTGGATTTCAAGAGACTGTCACTCAAGAACTAGTACATATATGTGACTAATCATTAGTGATGTGAACAGTCTATGTTCATAGCTCAAAGCTGATCAAATTACAGGGAGCTGAGGCATATGCTAAGTAGTTTACTGAAGGCCCAAACATGTTCCAGCCCCAAACCCAATTTTGAGGAGCTAACATGTCCACCAGATAGGATGTATAGTAGATATTTTTGAATATTCTGAGAGAGTAGGTGGAGCTGTATTATTACACCAAATTTCAGTTTCCTATGTGATGTCGTTCCTGAGATATTGGAAGTTGAAAATGGAAAAAACTAAGCGTGCACAAAACTCGACACATACCCCCCTCACTAAATTGGCCATATCTCAAAAAGTATTGATCCGATCAAACTAAACATGTACAGTATTTCTATTGAATAATCATTGAACTGAGTCTACTAGACTTGTTACCAATACTTTGTTTTGTTACATTTTATAACCATTGAGACATCCGTCGCACTTGATCCATGTGTGTTCTATTGCTGCGTTGATCCTGATTCATAATCATACACTGTTGTATTGACACGACGAAAGAACCCCCCCTCACCAGTTTGAGAACAATTGGTTTATGGTACTTAGAATATGAATAATTTCCCCCTCATACCAAGCAGGCCTTGAGTGGAGGCAGACAGCCCCTGTCCGTCTGTGATGTAGAAGCCCAGGTGAGCCATCTGTAGGTAACTGGGATGTTTATACTGGTGGAACAGGACCAGGAAGCGCACGCCTCTGTCCAGCTGGATCCAGCAGCTGTGGTGATTGTCCACGCGGACGTTCACTCCCTGTCGCGTGACCGATCCCTGCTGGTTGATGGGCAGCGTCTCCCGCCCCTCGCCCTCCACCACCACACCCTCCAGTGATAGAGTGATCATGATGTCAGAGGACGGGCCTGTAGCTGCAGAGATGGTGAGTCTATCAAAGTACGTCCTGGAACGTTCCTCCATGCCATGTTTGGACGGCGCTCCCAACAGGTGGCCGTCAACTATGATATCTAGAAGTGATGAGAGGTAAAAGTGTTCATGTCTAGTAAAGAGAGTTCATGATGTTCGCATATTTAACACTCCGCTCTGCAAACCTCTCACTGGGTCCTCGAGCAATCGCAGGACGTCGTTTGCTCTTCCGTCGACTGTGAAACACAGGTTGTGCTGCAGCTTTGGAAGCTGAACCACAAAGTGAGGATCTCCATCCACTGCAACAGAAAAAGAGCAAAAGACTGATCAGGTGCAAAAAAGAGTGACACTAACCTAACAAAGTGCAGACTCCTGACCTGAGGAGGAGAACCCTCTGATGCTGCTCAGTGTTGACGAAGGCTCTACAAGCACAAGACATTCAACTAAAGGACAGTCCTCCTCACTGCCAAGCACTGAAACCAACGACAGGACGCACATGTGTGCAGGTGTCAGAGTGAGGTATCAGGTATCAGGAAAACCTTTGTCATTTGTCAGAAAAAGTATTCAGACTCAATGGCCTCAGCCCGTGAAACATGACATGTCTTTGTATTTTGAAGAAACTGGAATTTCGGATACAAGAGTAAGTCGAAAGATGTTATTTTTTATTTATTTTTAACCGTTAAGATACATCAACGTTTCATTTAAATATGTATTTATCAATCATCATTATCATCATCATTCTTTATTTCAGACTCAGGAGTCCATTTTAAAAACATAGACACAATTAGTATTCACAATGTACATATTTACTGTATGTATATATTATGTATATTTTTTATAGTGCCAAAAAACAAAATATATATATGAATTAATTTGTTGTTTGTTTTCAGTAAAATGGTCCCAAACTTTTGACACTTTAGGTTGGTTCTTCATCTGTTGTACAAATCTTCACTATGTAAATGGTGAAGCGACACTGTGCCCAGCAGTTCATGTTGATATATCTTCATTTTTAAAAAATAAAAGGAAAGAATGGCTTTTCAACTTAGTTCGTCATGTGTACTTTCGGTTCCTTCAAAGTAGTGTTTTACAGCTTGAGACCGTGGAGTCTGATGACTTTTATTTTGAAGCCTGAGGCCGTGTCATTTGAAGACGTTTAGTGGCACCTTTTCATCTGACGGAGGTTTTGCTGAGTCATGAGTCCAGTTGGTCTGATAAATGACAGGTTTTCCTGATACGTGATACCTCACTCTGAGATCTGAGGATGTCCTAAAATGTGCACCGTAGTGTCGTGTGTTTGAGACATTCAGGACACACAGAGGCTTTTTACTCACCAAAGGATCCAGTGTCTGCAGCCTCGTCCCCTGAAATAAAAAACCAGCATTGAGTCTTAATTCCATGTTATAATGTGCTCTTACACACAGAATGACAGCAGCAATACTTACAGGTGTCATAGTTCAGGTCGTAGTCATAGTCGTATGTAGCATCATAGTCTATGAAAGACAATGACAAACTAAAACTTTCTATACATGCTCAGTTTTTATTCTGGTGTTAATATTGTAGTTCATATTTTTCGTCGACTACATTTTTTTAAAGTGACAATAGCCGACTAAGTTGCATTTTAGCGAAAATTAAAAATTTAATTTATCAAAATTAACACTGCTGGAGAGATAACACTCACCTTTCTCTAGGTCAAGATCTGTTCAATAAAAAAAGAAACACGTTGAATTACACCTCATGTGGCGTCCAATGACTAATCGGCCATTACGCCGACATACCGATCAAATAACAGGCTTTGCTTATCTAATGTGCAAAGTAGATAGAAAAATAAATTGTTGCTAATTATATTTGTTTTTCCCAACTGTGACATTTAAAAATATATAGTTTTTCCTTTTCAAAATTTCAAATCTTGAATTTTCTAAAGTTGAATCAATCTGCCGTAAACCTCTATTCACTCCCGATCAACACTCCATCAAACTGTTTGGTTACTGTTTAAGCAGTAGTTCACTCACCCCTGATGGAAAGCAGTGACGGACATACAGGACAAGTAGTTTCTACTAAAAACAAATATCTTTTGAAATGAAGTAGTGCTGTTGATTGATTCTTGTCCAAATCTTGACATTTTACTCAAAGTATTTCAATTTGGTGTATTTTGTAAGAGTGACTGCCCTCTATGGGTTGAAACCCAGCTATTACAATGGAAATTTGCTATTGGATGAGAATGGTGGTTTTTTGCCATTTTTGTTTCTTTTTACGTCATGAACCACCACAGTTGGCTCCACCCCTTCTATAAAAACTATCACCTGTGAACTCTGCAATCTGTGGCGAGTAGGTTGGAACGAGAGAATTGTGAATAGAGAGCTATGGTGACTGAGTATTAAGTAGTTGGTATAGCATAGATTGGTCTTTGGACATTTGAGATGAGCCCCACCCATAATCAAGATATTCTTTGAATTTCTAACCTTAGACGCAAGTCAGACAAAGATTTAATTACTCTTTATGCTGCGATTGGCAAATTCAGAGATGTGTGTGTATGTGCTGCATAGCATTAGCATTAGCATAGATGGGTGTAGAAGGTTTGTAAAGAGGCAGAATTCAGTATTACCTTTTCTCTGAATCTGTATTGAGGTGGAGACGTCTAGAGGGGGAACAAGAAGTATAATTTAAACACAGTTGAAAATGTCATACTAACGTACTACTCAAACTAAGTCTGACGTCAAAATGAGAATGTAGTGTGTTCACATTAGAAAATATGAAAAGATTGAGTATGCAAGAAATACCTGGATGTATACGATATTGGGACATTTTCTATGTATACAAGGTGGGAACACTAGTCATACTCCAGCACCCCATGATGCATTGCAAGCGGGATGTAAAATCGTCCTGGGATCGACTTCAACCTAAAAATAAAACATCTGTTTTTCTAAATAAAACCTTTTTGTAAATAGGGCTCTTGTTTTGAAGTTAATCATTGATTAATCATAGCAGTGAGAGATCACCTTTATTGTTGTCACATATGTAGAGCTACATACATGACATTTTTTCTCTGCATTTAACCCAGCCCTGAGGAGCAGTTGGCAGCCACAGTGTAGCGCCCAGGAAGCAGTTAGGATTAACGGACTGGCGCAACATTCCACAGTAATGGCCCAGGTGAGATTTGAACTGATGACCCTCCGATTACAATCTTGCTTCCTTAACCACTAGGCCACCACTGCCCAGTTAACCAGAACTTTTGCCAGGAGCACAATGAAGGGTCTCCAAAAATCTCCAAAATGTCAGCAGGAAATGTGTTTTCTGTGAGTTTTATGATCAAATGACCACATGGATATTCTACTTTGTCACTTTCTCACTTAAAATGCTTTCAGAACTTTCAAAGGTGGGTAGAGAGTGAGAGAGTTTGTAGTGTGTAGTATGAAGTATACCATTTTGAACACAGCCTATCTCAGATTGTTTCAGTGTGTAACGCTCACCCAGGAGACCGGTCGCCTCCCACAGACGAGGTCCACCCGTCACACCTGGCATGGGAACAAAGGTGGCCGACACCAAAGTAGCGATTCTCATGTCTCCATCAGCGTCTGGCTTTATGTTGCTGTTGTCCACGGCTGGGGCTGGTGCTGGGGTGGGGGAGATGGGTGTGGGTGAGAACCTGGATGGAGTGGTGGCGATGGAGGAACTTTCTGGCTGATGAACATCTGGAGCAGGTGTGGTGCTTTCCTCTGCCTCCACAGTCTGGGTAGAGCTCCTTCCTGGTGAAGGTGTGGACACAGTCCTGAGTGAGGTGAGTGGTGGTGGTGTAGTGGTGGTTTTGGAGAATGTTGGTGTTGTCGGGGTTGTTGAGAGTGTAGGTGCTTTCACAGCGTTGAGTATAGGGATGGAGACTTTTCCTGGTGCAGGGGGTGAAACTGTTTTCAGAGCGTTGAGCAGGTTGGTGGAGATCTTCCCGACGGGTGGGGATGAAGCACTTTTGGAGGGACTCTGGGAAGGTGTGGGCTTCTTACCCGAGAGCGGTGCTGGTGCTGTTTTTAAGGACAAAGGACTTGAGGTTGTAGTTGTTTTTTTGGATGTTGTCACCAGTGTTTTTGTTGCGGGAGTGGACAAGGGGCGTTTATTGGTGTTTGCTTTATTAAAAGGTGGCTGCGGCGGGTCAGGCTTGGGTTTGTTGGGTCTGCTTGACTTTTTGGCGGCTAACACTCTCACTGCGGTTGTAGTTGTCGCTGTCACAGTGGTGGTGGCGACAGTGGTGGGTTTGGCAGTGGTTGGAGTCTGAGCTGCTTCATCTGCATCAGGCTTAACCACAACTAGAGACGTGACTTGTGTCACAAAGTTATATTTGAGGGAAAGATTGGTGGCTTTCTCAGTCAGTAGTCTTTGAGAGACTGGGTCAGTGGTGTTCAGTTTGGCAAGCAGAAGCTCTTTGATAGTGAAATATGCCCAGAGACGATGTACAAAGCTGGATATCCCATCAGAACCGTCCTCACAGTCAAACAAAGCTGATTTATTGTTGGCCTTAGCGTGAGAAACAAGCACATCATTCTCAAACTTCACACGTTGCTTTGAGTCACTGGCCGACACAGACACCCACAGATCTTTGACCTCCGGTTTGACTCTCCCAGTCACAACCAATTCAGACCCCTTGAAGTAGTTTGGAAACATGGACCGTGTGACGTCAAAAGCCTGATTTTCCAAATACGAGAGCTGGATGTCTGTTAGCAAAGGGCTCGCCACTTCGTCATAGAAACCCTTCAGCTGCAAGGCAGCGTCTGAGTCCTCGTACACTATCCTGGCAACACCTCTGTTATCCAGAGCTAAACGTTTCAGGAGCAGGAAATCTGCGTCATCCCCGAAGGCCAGACCAAACAGAGAGGCCAAGCCTAAAGACTTCTTGGCGTTACTGAGGATGGTGTCGCCAGATGTAACTCCAATGGTTGCCTCACCATCGGTGAGGAAAATTACTAGTGGGACACGATGGGACGTCTGTCGGCCTGAGGATGGGGGGTTGAGCAGTTGGGCAGCAGAAAGCAGAGCTGCGTTGATGTTGGTCCCTGATGAACAAAAAATCAACACATGAAGCAACAGACAGGCATACGTGGAGTTTGCGGGGGTTAGGGGAAGCATTACACCCCGCCCCCACCACCACCACCAGTGGTCAAAAGGGACTGCACAAAATATATATGAATTAATTTGTTCTTTTAAAAATACTACTATAAGCTTTCAGTGCAACGGCCCCAAACTTTGAGACTTTAGGTTGGTTCTTCTTCTGTTCTTCACAATGTAAATGGTGAAGCCACACTGCGCCCCAGCAGTTTTTGTATGAGATGGTCTGTATTAATTTTGAATTTAATTCTCTGAGTGTGTGTGTGTCTTAAACAGAACTTTTCTGCAATGTTGCTTTAGCTCAGCCATCCTTACAGCTACCTTGCATTAAAGCCAACTTTTCTCTCTAAATGACCTTTAATTATGCTTTAGATTCAAATCTTCAAACACAGAGAGTGCATTTAGTTTAACACCAGACTCTTTCTCTTGTAATGTAAGGTAAGCTTGAGATGTGCTGAACAAAGAATGAAGGCTGGCAAATGGAGGTCAAACATGCACACAAATAGAACTAATCACAAACCTGTTTCTTGGCTACGCTTGAGTTGGCAACGATCTGGGCGACCCTATGGAAACTGTTTGGCTTCACAACCGCTGCAGCCTTTGCAATTCAAACAAATAACCATGGTGATCTATTATGGGGTAAGGCTACGGTCAAAAGATGTGTGTGCGCACTTGTAAAGAGGGCTTGCACATTCACATTTAGTAATACTGTGTTTACACGTGAAAGTTGGTGAGCATTGGTGGATTTTCTTAAACCTGAAAAACTTAAAACTACTGTCAAAGCTACATCACAAGGTCATAGGCATTTTGTGTCAAGAAAAGATCCATAATCCAAATAATCCACATGTGCCCTAAATGAGACAGTGGATTTAATTTTAAAAGAAAAAAAAATTGGAAAAAGTTTTGAATTTCAAAAAGATATTTTAAAACAATCTGTAGGCGACGTGCCTGACTCCGCTCTGTATCCTCATGTACAGTATCAACATTGAGGGTCTTTTTACGCATAATATCTGTGAAGCTATGATGTAATGTGAAAATGCAAATGTATCGAAATGTGAATTCCGGATGAATATATGAATTTGTATTAATTTTGTTATTGAAATTTGAATGAATGTATGAATTTGTATAAGTTTTTTTTACTTTGTAGAAAATAAAGATTTACAAATGCCTGTGGAGTATTACCTTCGAAGGAGATAAAGTATAAAATGTAATGATTTACACTACTTTCTGTCATAATCTTCACAAATATTACATACAAAATATTACGGTTGATAAATAAATACTGAACAGCTAATCCTTGTTAAATCTTTTTATATATATATATTTAATTTAATAAAAAATAATACAAAAAATGTTTTAATTAAATTCCTCTTATTTTTTTCTAATTTAATAAATAAAATAATCATAATTATACTTTTCATTTGTTTTAATTACTATTATTTTTTAATTATTGAATTCATTTAATTTAAAAATCTTCCTAAATAAGTCCAGTGTCAGACTGCAGCGTCACAGTTTGAGTAGCAGCGTCCCACTTACACCCCTCTGCGATGATCCTCTTAACAAACTCTTTGGCGTCTCGCACGTTTTGCCGAGTGGCTCGCACTGTTCGCCCTTTCTTCCATGTGTGTACTTTGTCTGAGAAGGTGATGATGTTGAAGTGGTCTCCCTCTCTGAGGTCCCCGAGAATGGTTCCCATCGCCTGCTTGGTCTAATAAAGGCAAAGAAATGCTTTAATAACAAGGAGAACACAACTTTAGAATTTATCTAAGTCTGTGTAGAAGTAAAATTATTCACTTTACCTGTTTAATCTTGGGGCCTATCATTGAGCCACTGACATCAATGACAAATATGACATCCTTAGGAACCACAGGAAGGCCTCGAGGTGCGAAGTAATGCACAAAGTAGCCATTGTAAACCTGACAGAGGAGACAGACAAAATGGCTCATGTTTTCACTTTGTTTAGTGCAGGGGTGTCAAACTCATTTTAGTTCAGGGACCAAATACGGAGCAGTTTGATCTCAAGAGGGCCACAGATTTTATGCAGGAAAACGAGTAATTTCAACATTATTGTACGTATACATAAAATACAAAATATGTAAGAAACTGACAATATCCAAGCAATAAGTGAGAGATATCAGCCCCAACAGGGTTCTCACTTTTTGATTTTGTGACCAATTTCTACTTAGTTAAGGAAAATGTTATGTAAGAAATTTTGTAAGAAATTTGAGTTTTTTCAACAGTTTAACATTAAGAATGACTGCCGAATATTGTTGCATTTCATTTACACGATGATTCATATTTTCTATGGCAAACTCAAGGCCCACAGGCCAAGTTAGGCCCGCTAGATAATCTAGTCCGGCCCGCAGGAAGATTTCGTTCAAAGTAGAAATTACAGGACTTTTATAAGTTGTAGATAAAATACATTGGGAGTTGCAATACTACATTATTTACAGTGATATTGAATTGCAAAAATATTTTTAAAAAGTTGGGAAATTCTCACAAATTATCCCACAGAATTCTGGCAAACTACATTGCAAATTTAAAAAAAGATTAGTTGCAAATTTCCAGAAAATTAGTTGCAAATTTAAGGAATTTTCACCAGTTGCTTAACATTCTAGATTTTGTTTAAATTTCTGCTTTTTTCCTTCAGAAAAAGATGGATTTTTCTCGTCCGGTCCACTTGAGGTCAAACTGGGTCGTATGTGGCCCTTGAACTAAAAAAGGTTTGACACCCCTGCCCTAAAGGGATGAATTTGGCCACAAACGTGGTCTTGTGTGACAGAAAGCTACAATTCACGGCGCTGCTGACCTGTACATCACCCATCGGGTCTTTAAGATCCACATCATATTGCACATTAAAGTCTGCATTGAGGCCTTTAAGAGAGATGGAGCTCTGCTGCTGCAGGGAGGGGCTGTAGTGGATCCGAGCACACGTGGAGCTGCGCTCGGTGCGAGTGGAGGCTGGAGCCTCTGCTTCTCCTGTAGGAGCGTAAACACTTCACCTGTGCTCTGAAGGGAACCAAGTGCACTGGTTCCTTACATGAAAATCTTTAACAGAAGCTGCAGATCAAACTTCCATATGTTTCCCTTTCTGTATTTAAACAGTGCAAATATTTAGGTAATTAACTTTAACCTGAGTAAAAAATGTAAATGCCTGAAAGATCAAATGCAATATTAAAACATACCAGACTTTAACTATGAGACCTTGAATCATCTTATAATGTCCACGCCAATCAGAACATTAAAAATATAGGATACAACTTATTGCAGGACTATGTTTAACTTTATTTGACACAATTCAGTGTTTATTATTTATAGTGAATTGTTTTGGTGCAAACTTACAGTATAGCTGCTGGAGACGATTTTCTTTCTTTTTTTTTTTTCATCAGATAAAGACAGTGTAGGCCTCGTAGATCATTTGAAAAGGATGAAGTTGAAAGTTTGCTTTGATCACTTTATTTATCGACATTGTTGAAAGCATTTCGTGCATTGCATTGTGGGATGTGGAGTCCAGTAGACGATGCATAATGTGCATAAGTGTTTTTAGGACCTCATTCATGCTTTTAATTGTAAATAGTTCCTTAAACCTTTACAAATATGCTTCAGTATGTGATTAATTATAGGTGAAATTGGCTGAAGGCATAATAAACACAGACAAGGGACAACATTTAGTCATTTTAAGGCTATTTTAAGGTTTCAATAGTTCATTTCTTTTAATGTGGTATTTATTGCCTAAAGCGTGCTTATACTGAGGCCGATAGAAACGTCATATCTGTGTGTCTCTATAGGATCTCTGTTGTGAAGTTGTTCTCAGCGCACACAGGGGGGCAGACTTCACTTGCCCAGTAGCTGATTCTCTTCCACAAAGCGTTAAAATGAGCTTCTTTAATTCCAGTTTTCACACGTTCAAAAACCACATCTTTGTTTTGCTCCACCTCAGATGTGAAGATGCAGATCTTCATCTGGAAAATGTTTCTTTTCTTGTTTGACCTCAGTGGGCGGGGCCTCCGAAACAAGAGAGCGTAGCAAGTTTATAACGATCGAATTCAGCCGCCGCATTTATCCACACATGATCATTTGTATATACTGGGATTGGTCAAATATGAATGTTTTATAAATCACACGTTGGTTCTGTTGTACGACCAAATGTGCACTCACATTTGCACCTGTTATCATGCAAGGTTGATAAATTAGGGCCTTTATGTCTTCATCTGAAAAAAAAATGATCATCCCGAGCAGCTTTTTGTGTTTCAGTAAATATATTCCAGAGATGTTTTCATTGGGTTTTGCTGTCTCTATGTTGTGAAGTTCTCTACAGATACTGGAGCGAGATAAGCTCATTCTGTTTACCTGATCTGTTTTTGATTTACCTTGAGCATTGTTGGAGAGCAGCCGACTTGTCTTGAGAGGTAACACCTTAATGAAGCTAATGCCCGTCCTCTCTGTGATGCTAACATCCACGGTGAGGTTGGGCACCAGCTGACCAGGCCTCAGGCCCAAACTCAGCTCGTAGCGTCCGAGTCGGCGAGGAAGGAGCTCCTCATAGGAAAGAAGAAAAGACATCCGAGTCCCTGATGGAACACTGACCGCCACACGGAACTTCTCTACTTCTCTCTCTCTGAAAACAGTAAGGATAAATACAAAAAACACACACCTAAAGCTGGGTATGTATAGAAGCCAGGGTTGAGATCAATTATAATTGTAACTGCATAATTGGTAACAAATAACAATTATGACGTAAAAAAAAAAAATGTTTCTGTTGTAATCATAATTGAGTTCAGATAAATCATGAAGAAATGATAAAAAAAACTGTCATTTACAATGTAATTAAATGCAAAACTATGGGGCGCCGATTGTAAAGTTGTGCATGTTAAAATAAACAGCACTTTTTGCAACATTTAGCAACAAAACACGCTTAAAAATGTAAAACAATACATTTTTACCTTTGACCAGATTTACAGCAATATTTGTGAAATTTGTGTTCTTTACTTTTCTCGTAAAATCTAAATGTGACATTTAAATATAAATGTTAAAACTAAATGCTAAAAATCTAAATGTAATTTTTTTTAAAAATATAAATGTTAAATCTAAATGTCACAGGTGAAACTAAATATTTAGCTAATATGCAAATTCACAGGAAGTACCAAAATAAAAGCTCAATGATGGAACATTTAGATTTAATGTTTAGATTTACATTTAATATTTAGCATTTAGATTTAACATTTATATTTAAATGTAACATTTAGATTTAACATTTATATTTAAATGTAACATTTAGATTTAACATTTATATTTAAATGTAACATTTATATTTAAATGTAACATTTATATTTAAATGTAACATTTAGATTTAACATTTAAGATTTACATTTAGGATTTACATTTAATATTTAGCATTTAGATTTAACATTTAGATTTTAACATTGAACATTTAGATTTTAACATTGAACATTTAGATTTAGATTTAACATTCACATATTTTTACGATAAAAAAATATCACAAATTTCACAAATATTGACGTAAATCTGGTTAATATTAAAATCATATGTTTTTTTAAATGTGGTTTGTTGCTAAATATTGTGAAAAGTTGCTGATATTTTAGCATGCGCAACAATCGGCACCCCATACAAAACTGGGGAACCATGGTACAGTTATATGGCTTACACATATGCATAAGTAGTTAACAATTATTATTAATATGTTTCATATCAAGTTTATCAGTTAGGATAATTTTACCATTTAAAAAAAATAAATAAATCTAGGGGTATACTGACAAAGCTCAGACGCCAACAGCAAAAATATTAATATCAATATGTTCATTGATTAGGAAGCTTAACAAGGTGACCAAAGGTAACCAATAGATGAAAAACATTAGATGATAGATCATTTTTTGTGTGTATTTTACAGCTGATTGAACGTGTCAAAACTGACCCGTTATCATAAGAGATGCTAACAGAAAGCTAACACAAGGGGAAGATTCCATTTTAAAGGTATATTTATTAAAGGCTCAGTATTGTGATTAATTTAATTTGAAATTTAGTAATTGAGAAGGTAATTGCAATTGATTCCAGAGGCAAAGTAATAAATGCAATTTTTAATTTGAAAAAAATACCAGTCAATGTAATCGTAATTGAGTTGTAAGTGAACATGGATAATTGAAGATGTAATTGCATTTGAATAAAGTAATTGACCCCAACCCTGATCAACGCATCTTTTGAGATAAAGTTCTTCCCACTGACTTGGTAGCGACGAGTCCGGCTGTTTTTCCTTGCTTTTTTGCGGCATCATAAATTTTCCTGGCAGCTGCTCTTTCCGTCACCTGTGCCACATACACCTTACCGTTGGAGGTGCTGATGGGAAAGAGAAACAAAGGAACACAGTCACATGCTCGTGTGACTCACAGGAAGAAGGTCATGTTACAGCGAGGACCGTGTCTGTTTGTTGCACATGGTTTACTTTATATTTGTCCTTATATTTCCCACCAAAAGCTTCCAAAGCTGCCTGTTTGTTTACAGTAAGAGGGCTATAGCGTACCAACGGGGTTAAAAAGAGGAAGTGGAAAAGAGTAATTTCCCTCTGAAAACAACATCAAAGAAGGAGGCTATCCCATGATGCTTTACGGCAGGGTTTCTGAACCTTTTCACCCTGCGACCCCACAAAAAAGGTGGCAGAGACCAGGCGTAGTCAATAAAATGATGGTCCATTGTTCTATGAATCTGTGATGACCACTTAATTATTTATCTGAATAATATCCAAGTTTATTATTATTTTGGCCATAGTATACTATATAGTCATTTTAAAGATGTAAATCCTTGTTTTAATCAGAAATAAAATGGGTTAAAAGTGACCAAAAATGGTGGAAAAGGTGGTAATATGTGATTTTAAAAACCACAGAAATTGGTTAAAAGTTGCAAATGGTGGTTAATGGAATTTAAAAATGTAGGGAAAATTAGGTTTAACTGGCAAATAGTGGGCATGACAAAAAGTTGAACGTGGTTAAATTGATTAAAATAAGATGAAATATGATGAATATAGGTTAAAAGTGGCAATAATGGGTCAACATACGTGACATTAGGTGGGAAAAGTGATAGAAAGGGGTTTTAAGTGCCAAAAATGTCTTAAAAGTGGAACAATATGCAGAAAAGGCATTGAAAAATGGGAGTAATGTAGCAAAAATGCATTAAAAGGAGCAAAAATATGGCAAAAAAAGTGATGAAAATTGGTTCAAATATGGCAAGTTTGGTGTAGTTGCAGAAAAAGGGTGAAAATAAGTAAAAATGGGCTAAAATTGTTCAGAAAATATTCTTAGTATCTTGAAGGTATCTGGCGAGCCCCTCCCAGTGTTGAGAACCCCTGCTTTACGGGAGTGCAATGCAGCAACACCCTAAGAAATCCCAGAAATCCTGACCCCGGTGCTCAGAAACTGGATCCAATTCCAATGCCGTCATGTGACGAGGAGCTAAATGAAGGTCAAATCCTTTGGACTAATATATATAAAGAAGAAAAAAAACATCAAGGGCAAACCAAAATAAACCCTGAGGCTTGAAGAGGGGCTTGTTAGAGACAGAGCAGAATGGACTGGGTGGAAAATGGAGGTGCTTGTACTTCTATGAGTTTCTGTGTGAGCTATAAACTGAACACACTGAACACAGAGCTCTCAGTCGCACGCACAGAAATACCAATGAACTAACTCAACGCCACTTTTTCCAACCTCTGGGTGTATTTGGTGTCACTGCAGCCTGTATGTGGAGGATAACAAGTAGTCCATGGTTCATAGGCGAAGTTTGAGATTCTTGCCGGGGGGCCAAAAGAAAAAAAAGAATATACAGACTGCCTCGAGATTCACACCAACCACAATGTGTGAAACATAAAATTATGCAAAAATTAATAACGTAATTGATAATGTCAAAATGCATGTTCTCACTCATTCATGCTCTTAAGGGATTAAATGCATCCTATACCATTTGAAAGCTTAGTTCGGGGGCGAAATACAGACTTGTTTGACCTCAAGTGGGCCGCAAATGTTGGGAATCAAACAATTTCTATATTAGTGCTACTTTGCATTTCCATGTATAAATGATATAAAAGTATGTAGTATATAAAGGCACTCACAATATCCAAGTAATAGGTGACAGGTCGTGACGATATTTATTTAAATTGGGGACATTTTGTCATATAATTTGAGAATTGAGCAGGATTTTAGAAAAAAATTTGCATTTCTTCCAACAATTTGAAGGTAAAAATTACTTCCATCGTGCTCTACAAGCATGGGAAAACTGCCAACCCCTGCAAATATTGTAGAGTTTCATTGAATAATTGTAAAATTACAGTATATTTCCAAACAAATCTGTTGAAATCTTGTTTTCTCTTCCATTTTTAACCATATAAACCATTCTGAGACACAACCATCACAGCAAACACAGTCAATTATTTTGTCAAACTTAAGCGATGCCAAGTCAAAATCTTCCCTCGACGTTCAAAAATCCAACAAATCCCAGCATTTAGTGCAAAACACAGTAAAACTGCTAAAAAATAAACTGTAACGTCCTATTAGAAAGCAGCTCTGCACTGATTTGTTCTTCCTTTTTTAGCCCTGTTTTAGATTAATGTTGTAAATTAATGATAAAATCACGTTTATTTTTGCTGCAGTACCATAACATGAACTGCGGGGCGCAGTGTCACTTCACCATTTAGATTGTGAAGAACCAACCTAAAGTCACATACCTCAAGTGCCAAAAAATTACAAATGAATTCATATATATTTTGTATAGTCCCTGTGTTTTATGGCACTTCAAATATATTTGTATATTAAGAATTGTATTTTTTCAAGTGAATTTAGGAAAACTATAATGAAATCTTTTTACCACTAGGGGGGGCAAAGGCCCCCCTGGCCCCCGCAAGCTCTGCGTAGTCCGTGGTTGTACAAAGCTTCAGAAATACACACTTTAAAAATATCTGCATGTCCGTATGTATCCCTGCACCCGATGCATACAGTAGGTGTTTGTGAGTGCGTTGCATATCTAAACTGGCAGACAGCCTCAGTAAACAGCGTGAAGGAGAAAAGGGGGCAGCAGCCAAACTCCCGTCATTTTCCCCCTATTAACTCTCTGACTTCCACCCACAAAGCCCCATATTCATCTGGCCTCAGGTTCCCCCTCCTCCTGTCCTGCTTCCGCTCCCACATCCAGCTCCACGTTAGCTTTTCAGCTGCACTGTTGACTTATTTGTTTTATTTATATTTAGCATTTTTAAAGTTCCAACCGCTCTCAGTAATCAAATCATGTGTCTCCTCAGCACCAGATTTAAACTTTCTTACATAATACCTCAGAAGATTTTATTTCTGGAAACTCACCATCAATGAGATCTTATCTCTATATATAATGTTCTGTTTAGAACACATCATAAACAGTTACTTTATATAAAAGCATGATTATATAGGATTGTGACACACTAAATAATCCTTCATTGAATCGAACACCAACATGTAGAAATTAGTTTTCACATTATTTACTATATTGTACATAATGACATAGTTACATTATATCACATAACGTTTTAGTTGCCATAAAAGCCACAATGTTAACATACGCCATTGTTACATTAACAACTTAAGCAAGCAGCCCTAAGCATGTGGCGCCCAAGGCAAGATTTTAGGGTTCGCTCTTTGCACTGTCAGTGTTTTGTTTTTGTTTTGTTTTTTTTAAAAAAAAAACAAGAACCCAATCAAAATAGTTACCCAAAAAATTATACACATAGAATGATAAATAAAAATAAATGTAAAACAAATAAACACTAAATTGCATTTCGATGTGTAAATAGAGCTGCACAAAATAAGAAACCAGCATCAACAAATTAGGATTATTACACAAAATAACTATTCATCAATTTTTCTCTGGTTTTTTGTTAGTTTTAAAAATATACAGTATATTTTATTGGCTTTGTATTTTTGTGTAGTTCAATTAACGTGGACTTGTTTTTCATATTAAATTTGCATATTATTTCATGTTTTTTGTCCACCATTTATATGATTGATTAGATAGTTTGTATATAATTAATGAATCAATCAGTTATTCTGACTTCCTAGAGTCTTTTTAAAAAAACATACATGTTCTGACGGGCTTATGGATGATGTAAATGAGCAATTTTATCTAACATTGTTGTTTGTTTGTTGATGTTTTTCTACTTCATTTGATGCAAAGCACTTTGTGACCTCTGTAAAAAGTGCTCTATAAATAAAGTTTACTAACTTACTTAGATAATGTTGCCTAACAACATTTGACACCAGAAACATCGTTTTTCAGTTTAAATGCCCACGAAACACAGGAATGACTTCTTCTCAGTTTTCCCGTCGCTTGCAAGTATATCCAGCTGCAGCCGTGGGTACAGTAAAAGCCTACGCCCCCTACAAACCACGCCCACACATGCAATTTTTCAATGCGCTGAGCTGTTAAAGAACGCCCACATGTGCGACGGTGGCCGGTGAAGCAATTTTTCATTGTAACCTCAAATTTAGCCAGGAAGAGGAGGCGGTAGCGGTTAAGGTTAGTAAAAACGAAAAGTAAGTATTGCAAAGTTCTCCAAATTTGGCAGAAAAGTGGAAGCGGTAGCAGTAAGGGTGAGGGTTAGTGAAAAAGGAAGGTAAGTATTGCAAGGTTCCAAATTTCCAAACAGTGGAGGCAGTAGCGGTTGAGGTTAATGGAAAGGTTCTCGTCCAGGTATTGGATCAAGGGGAACGATAGGGCGTATTTTGCAGTAGGGGATGGTTAGTACGGAGCGTGGTTTGTAGAGGCTGCAGATGCAGCTAGACCCTTCTTGTCTCTAGTTTTTCTGTTATTAATTTGTTGCTATTAACGCAATAAAATCTCAGCCCTAGTAAATATATACTGTAATGCAAAGCTGTATGTGCAGTATGTTGATCATGTGAGGAAATTTGATAAGTAAGGCTGCACCAATATTGATTTGGAAATAAAATAATCAATGTTATTGCATTGTGCTTGGTAACAAGCTGCAGCAAGGAAACACACACACTGCAGTGGACACACATACACATGCATTAATCTGATGTTTTAAGGACTTAAAGGCAGATTCAGAAACAATGACACTTACATGGTGAAGTTTGAAATAAAAGCGTTGGAGGGCAGGTCCACTTCAAACGCTGCCTCTTTCACAACAGGCAACTGGTTCCACACTGAGCTCTGGATGGTGGTGATGGCGTATCTGGACACTACGCAGCACTTCACATGGTAGTCAGTCACTTTCAGCTAAAGGTGGGGAGCAGAAAATATGTAGAAAATGTTATATCACGATATACTGTAGGGAAATTTATACAACCACCTGAATTAATGTAATTAAGACCCTGGAGCCACATTGACGCAGGGCTAAAATTTTAATCTGCTGAGGCTGAAACTGATCACCCAGCATGACTAAACACATAAAAGATACATACACAGCTCTCAGTAAAGTCTTACGTTTCCCTCTCGTTATCAACATTTGCCATGCCTTAGTCAAACAGGTCATGAAAACAAAGTGTTTTTCTGCCTCTTCTTGTTTACGGGAAGAACTCTGGCGCCTTCTGAGACCAACGTTGGCCGTGTTACTGCAGGACGAGGTGAAGGAAAAGACGCTGCCAGGAGCAACAGAGCCACATCAGGCCTCCAGCTCACTCACTGGTGCCCAGAAAAACTGCGGTTTGTGTGGTGCAGATAAAAATACGTATGTATGTATGTTCCCAAGTCATTGCTTCACAGTGAACACTGAGGTTTAAAAAATAACTACTGAAGATGTGCTTCAAGGCCAAGGCTGGTCTTTCATAGCATCATTCTGCAGGTCTATTATCACATACAGAGAAAAACTCACTTTATTTGATTGTTTCTTTGACAAAAATCTCAAATTTCTGACTATTTCCATGAGCTTTTAAACTGTTACACACAAACTCACCACTGGCTTTGTTGGTTTACTTTGACGTCTTTGTCTCTGAAAAAGAAACAAAACAAATAAAGTCAACAATGTGTAGATTATATGTTTTTAAGGCAGACGTGGGCAACTGGCGGTCCAGGGGCCGCATGCAGTCCATGTAGCCTCCAAAGAAAATGCACCAAACGACTCCAAAAACACACAAAATGACAGAGAAAGACACACAACAACAAGAAAAATACACAAAAATGACAACAAAAATACACAAATCGACTCCATAAACCCAATAGTATAACAAAAGTACACAAAAGATTAAAAGAAACACAAAATAGCAAAAAATATACAAAATGACCCCAAAACACGCAAAATGACAACAAACATACACAAAAATGACAAAAATATACAAAATGACTCCAAAAACTCATTAAATGACAACAAAAAAACCAACAAAAAAACAACAAAAACATACAACATACAAAATGACTAAAAAAATACACGACCCCTTAGTTCTTTTCTGCGTTAATACTCAGATTTGTCAATATTCTAAATCCTGACATGAATATTAATAATTTGATCCTTCGATTAGCCAATCACAGTTTTGTTGCCCCTGCTGTAAAGACAGTTGCCCATCTCTGCTTTAGGGTTATTTTTCTTGTATCTAACAGTCAGTTAGAGAGAATCACGGTAAGTTTAACATTCCTTCATTTGAAGTAATCTCTATAGATTTCCCGGTTTAGGGCTGGGTCAGGTATTTTGTGTTGAAACAGGCTGAATCAAAGCCTTTCATGAAATATGGGGAAGTAGACGTGGAAATAAATGCCCTCACTGTACACGGAGCCATGAAGGTTTACTGATTTGGTTCCAAATGCTAATTCTACACACAAGTCATGTGCTGTGTCAATACATTACCAAATATCCCATGCTTTGGTGGGAATATAACATCAGTACATTTATTCAGGCACTGGAAAAACCTACTTTCTGGAAAAAAAAGTTAGAAGTCCAACTCTACTCTATGTAAACTTATTTACTGTAATATTTGTATGAGATATCCCCACATTCCTGAACTCCTCTTGCAGATGCCTGGTGCGGATTCCTGAGGAAAAGATCCACCGGTGACACTGGAACTTATAGACTCCAGGGGGTCACTCAGGGGTCACAGATGACTTTGTTGGTATAGGTACTCGACCAGTGTGTACGTGAGATGTAGATATCTAGTGCTAAAGCACCGCCTCTGGCGTTCATCCGGGATTCATAGAACCGTTTCGTTTTTTTTATGCCTGAACATATTTGTGCCTTTGAGATTGTTGATTCCCTACATCGATCTTCCTGTTTCCGCTTGCTTTGCTGTGTAACCGTTGTGCTTTACACTACGAGGGGGACTTCTGCTGGAACATTTGCATTTACACTTTTACAAAAGATGCTACGTGAACGCATATAAATTTCAGTTGTGCAGCCAATAGTAATGCCCAAAACAACTGAGGCAGCCTCAGAATGTCTGAGGCTGCTGCAGTGTTAGCGAGTGATGGAGGTGTACTGTAAATAAGAAATTAGGGTTTTAAGAAAGCAATCTGTTCTAGGGAAGTACTGTACGAGGTTACAAGATTTTACCATTTTATCTTGAAATCTAAAATCTTAACATACCAAACTTGCCATCAAAGAATGAACCTCTTAAAACCATGACAACAAACCATTTAATACATTTACAAAGACTGAACAGTGCCACAAATACTCAGTACCACCTGCTGTCTGTCAGAAGAAACGTTTAAATATGGATTTAAATTAAAGGAAAAAGTGCAAGTGGCAGTTAATGTAAACCATGTTAATAAAAGGTAAATTAATTCATATTTTATTAGGGTTAAATGAAGAATTTCCTGACATGTTTAACTTAATAATAAAGAAACATAGAAATAATAAGGTTACATTATTCAATCAAAAGTACAATGTAAAGGAAAATATGACACTGGTGTCATATGATAAGGTAAAGTATTACAGTGAAATGTTATTATTTGTTCTCTATGATTCTTCTTAGACCTCGAGGAGGAAATTGTCTGATGTGAAAAGAACACATTGAAAGTGGAAATTAAAATGTATGTATGATTTGGGATAATGTGAAAATGAAATGAGATGCTTAACCCTAAAACAAAATAAAATAAAAATTGCATTACAACTTATTCGCAAAAATTAATAAATCAGAATTGCAATATAAATCGAATCCGTGCAGTGTTGTGATAAAATCAAATTGGAACATGAGCTGCATTGCCCCAGCCCTATAACATATGATACAATCATAGTTTGGACTGTAGCATTCAAGTTAATGGTATTGGTAAACTTACAAACACATGTCAAACAGAAAACAGAAATCTCCTGTGGAGCAGAAGGGCACAGGATGTATGCCCCGCATGTACAGTACGTTAAATGCATCTTGGATTTTGAAAAAATAATTAATAAGAATAATGTTCAACACACATAATATATACTTTTAATTTAAAATAGAAAATGCCAAATGTGCAAATACTCTATGAAGCACTTTACTACAGGAATGGGCAACACTTATCACAGCAGGGGCCAGAAAAATGTGATTTTCTACTTTGAGGGCCACATTTTTAGAATTCATGTCAGCAATTAGAATAATGACAAATCTGATATTAATAAAGCATTATTAAAGAACAATGCTATTTGTTTTATTGTTGTTTTGTATATTTTACTGTCATTTTAGCATTTTTGTTGTTGTTTTGTTTTTCTTGTTGCTGATTATTATTAATGTGGAATTGTTGAGTTTTTTCTTAACAATTTTATATTTCGTGACAAGTGCTACAAGATCACTTATTAGTAATTAGTGCTATTAAAGTTGAAATTAATTGAATTGTGTGTTTTTGGAATCATTTTGACTGTTTCTGTTGCTGTTTTGTGTAGTTTCTGAGTAATTTTGTGTCTCATTATTTTGTTTGTTTTAGGTTTTTTTTCTCCATATTTTCTATATTGTTCCATCATTTTTGTATCTTTTTGTTATGTCTGTTTTTGTTGTTGTGTTGTGTGTTTTGTTGCAGTTTTGGAATAATTTTGTGTGTTTTTGTCAATTTTTACTGTTGTTTTTCCATCATTTTAGTAACCTTTTGTTATTTTGTTTGATTTTGTTGTTGTCTTGTGTGTTTTTGTTGTTGTTTTGAGTGATTTTGGCCTCATTTTGTGCAGAGGCACAAAACATATTACCACATGTGTCCCCTGGGCCCCCCTTTGCCCATCTCTACTTTACAAGATCATTGCCAAAGTCAAAACTACTACTACTTTTTTTTCTAAATGACCATAAAAAAACAAGCATAAATCTCACCTGTAAGTGGATATCTCTTTCCAGTTTTGCTTCATAATCCAGTGCAAATCCTTCCTTCAGGTACAAAGTGCAAAAAACCAGGATGCACTTTAACATCTTTAAAACCATCGCGTCCATGAGAGCAAAAATGTTTTGGGCTGAAAAATGTGGAAAGGTGTCCAGAGTTCTCACGTAGACTGAAGCACACACTCCTCACATTTCACACACCTTTCTTGTGTTTTTTTAAGCCTGTGCCCCCTCCCTCACCCAGGTTACAGGTTTACCCCTAACCTGGGTGTGTGTGCTGCCGATCCCGATAAAAACCGTGTGATAGGGGGTGAATAATATCCCCAGGGAGGGTGGGAGCATGGAGCTCAGCCTCAGAGCTCTGTGTGTGCGTGTGTGTAGAAAGCAGTTCCTGAGCTGTTTTCACACATGCTGGAGACTTTGCTGCCACCGAGGTGTGGCAGAAATGAAGGATTATTAACCTCTGCCCAACTATTTTGGGGGAAAAACACCTCCCTCATCTCCTCCACATGAACTGTTTAAAAAAGGACTAAAAGGCCTAAAGCCCAACTCAATTTTCCAAATTATTGCCAAATGCCAGCATTGCTTCGTTTGATTCGCTTTCTATAAAGGACCATTGTTTGCTGCAAAAACAGAAAAAGTACAACGATATAACCACAATCCGAGCTTTTGATGCCAGGCACATTTAGATAAAATCAGGCATTTCTGAGCAACAAGAAGAGATTAGGAAGATGAAAACAATCAAGGCTTCAATTTGCAATTTCTGGCACAAAAGACGATGCTCTATGTCACTGAGTTAATCAGCAAATACAAATGTCACCTGTATCTTCACTAATTAACTAATCCAGTCACTTGCGTTCAAGACAGCAGCTGTTAGCGTTTAAAGGCAGATTTCAAAAGGCTGTCAAAAAAATCAAAAATACACATATTGCATCTAGACCAGTGTTTATCAACCTTTTTTGAGCAAAGGCAAATTTTTTCATTGAAAAAATAAAAACCCAAATGCATTCTTGAGCGTCCACATTATGTTACATAGATAACTTAATAACTGGTAATTGGAGCGTTTTACAGACATATTATGTGTGTGGGTCCGTTACATCCTCACAGGACGTCTGTCTTCTTCTGTGGTGGTATTTTCACAAAACATTAAATTCACTCTCGTGTTGAAAGAGCTTTGTTTTTTCTTTTTGGAGTGTAGATCTAACATTTGCTGTGCGTTTTCAGAGCCTAAAACAAGTGCAGGTTATTGGTGGTGAGGAGCCGTCTGCAGAGCTTCCTCTGGTTTTCTGCTGATACTGACGTTCTGAAAAGACACATACAGCACAAATACAGGCATCAATCAGCCTACTAAACATTCTCATGTTGGTTTAAAGGAGACATATCATGCTTTTAAATCCTTCCTTTTTACATATAAATCATACACTTGTGGTCTATATAAAGCGGAACTGCAATGCTAGAGCAACTCGTTTTGGTGTGGTCTCTTTAAATGCAAATGAGACACTTCATACCCCGCCCCTTCTCCAGGTTGCAGAGGTGACACTCGGTTCAACTCCACCCTGTTCGGCCATTTTTGTAGTTTGATAGAAGAGATACGATTGTCTAGCGGCAGAAACTTTTTATTCAGAGGTTATTTACAAAATGTCAACAACAGAAGACTTGTCCATCCAGCCTTACATGTTTGAGCCAGAGTCTGACCCAGCGGAGCGAGATGAAAATGAAGATGATGAACTTGCAGAACCCTAACAAGTGAGCTAACACAAGCACCGAGCTAACGCTAGCGCCAAGCTAACATCACGAAATGCATTTTAATACAGTCTTTTCAAAGACAAAAACGGCAAAATGAAATGACTAATGAAAACTTTAGACTTAAATTAAATCACGTAGGCCATATCATCAAGGATCTAAAACGAGCACACAGCGCTAACATATGAAGACGGTGCAACTGTTAATGCTAACAAAACAATGACAGGGACGTCTTATCATCACACTTTTTAGCGTTATTTACAGCTTACCGAAGTGCTCTGTTCATCGTCTCCAAAGATAGAAGGAATTGAACCCTCAATCAGACAAAGTCTTTAGGCAAATCCTTCTTTATACTGGTGGAGGTTGCTGAAGCAGTCATCCTTGAGTGCTGCGCGCACACAAAAATGACCTTACCCACAGATGTGGGTACATTTCTGTGAAAAATAAAACTCAACCAGGCACTTTGAAAAGGTTCTGATGCTGGGAGACGGTGTAATGAAGCGTGTGGGTTACTACATCCAACAACCAAACATTTTGATTTCTCCTCTCGTAACTTTGGCATCCTTGAGCTTGGACTACAAAATAAAAGCGAGAAATAAAAATGGCGGATTGCTCAAAGTGTTGGGCCTGGAGTCGATGTCCTAATTTGGCAGTTCCGCTGCAAATACTGTGATGTAATAGTTCAAAAAACATAACAGAGAATCGAAAAATCAAGACAGATTGAAAAATATGACCGAAACAGAATATAAAGATATCAACGGAGCACCTGAAGAGACTAATTTGAACTTTTCTGTATTTCTAAACACTAAACAAGTGGATTTAGCATGATATGTCCCCTTTAAATGCCATCCATCCACCCATCCATCCATCCGTTTAAATGATTTGACTTGATCACTTGACTCCAGATGACATTCATTCACTCCAATTTGTTCAAACTGCTCGCATTTGCTCGCTTTAAATCCACGACTCGGTTCTTCTTTTGTAACTCAGTTTAACGTGACGTGATCAATTTAATACCTTGATAGAGATTTACTTTGTTTCAAATATTTTCATCCGTTAAAAATCAAATTGACACAAAAACTTTTTCCCCTTCGTCCCAGTTTTTAATGCTGGATTTATTTGTTTCCTTCCCTATTTGTGACGTGCTCACAAACTACCCTCGGAACATAACAATCTGGCCCCTCCTTTGCAATAACGCTCATACACTAGATGATACATCTTTTCATATCACGATATCTTGTCACACGATATATCATTCCAGTTTCAATCATTATATCCATTCATTTTCTGACCTTTTTCGAAAAAAAAAGAAAAGTTTTTTCTTCCCATTCTGGCTTGGCCCCTCCCCTGTTGCCATAGCAAAAGAGGATTGGCCATTCAACATAATGGCCCTCACAATGATGCCTCCTTTGATGTTCTCCCCAATAGAAATATATGGAAAATCATGTAAAATTTTTTACCTTTAATTATATTCAGCATTCTCACTTACATTTCTGTTCCTGGAAAAGTTATATTTTTCATTTATGTTAATAAATACTTTATTTATTTATATTTATGAATATATGTAAATACAGTTAGTTTTAGTTTTTACTGTATCTTCTCTTTGGGGAAAGATTTTTTACATCATGTATTTTCTATTGAAGTATTTAATGTATTTTGAGTAAAGTTGGAATAGAAAAGCTGGGCTAGTGAAATCTTACCTGTGGTCGTTCTCTGTGTGTGTTCACAGCTTCCACGTTGAGGTAAAAAGACTCCACTTTACATCCTGCAGATGATCAGAGAGGTAGTGGACGGTCAGGGAAGGACCAGCTGAGGTTCTTTCAAGAAGTGTTCCACCTACCGTAGGCGATGGGTGTAAGTTTGAGCACCGTGTGAAGGGGGCATCTCAGGTGAGGCAGTTCGTCTGCAATGAGAGGAAAAAAGATGAGAGCGGTTTCAGAAGTGTGTCTGTGAGCTGGATGAGCCTGATGGTTTAGTACCTGCAGGTTTGTCCAGGAAGTAGGCCAACAAGCAGCGCATCACAGCCTGGTGACACACAACCAGGACGTTCTCCTGCCTCTCCAGCTCCATGATGACCGGCTCCAGACGATGGACCAGGTCCTCGTAGGACTGAAAAAGATGCAACATGACTGACTCCATAAGAGTGTTTACCTTTCACTGCTAAGCTGGAGCTCTAACAAGGAATGATTTATCTGCATTTAAATGATCAAACTACACCTTAAAAAACAGCTTAAACACAAGGTTTATTGGTGAGAATTTTGTGAATAACGATCCTTTACCTCTCCTTTGGGATAACGGTAGCGATACTTGTCCTGGTCTCTCAGTGCAAACTCCTCAGGAAAGTTCTCCTGAATCTCCTCGTAGGTCATTTCTTCACAAACACCCTGAGTCAGAGAATATTCGGCTTTATGAACTTGAAGAGGCAAACTATAAAGCTATCCAGGTTGAAATTTGTTCCCATCTTGGCCCTCCATGAGTGTGTACAGACGTTACCTTAATTTTAAATGGGGCACAAATACAAAAGCAGCAGGATTTTAAAAAGACGTCAATCCTAGAAATGGTCACCTGTACTAAAACACAATTCTTCTTACTTTACATTAAAACAGCACAAAATCCTGATTTAGTGTCGGCCACTCTTATTTCTAAATATGTTAGAGAATACTCACTGATATGAATACTGATGAAAGTAATTCATTTATTTTTACAAGTCATTACATTTTTTTCATATAAAAGTGAGGAAGTGACTTATACGGCAGAGCTACCTATCGGTTGATTTGTCACTTTGTGTGAACATGAAAGCATATCGACTTCTCACTTAGCTTGGAAACCAGTCAAAAGTGGTCAAAAGTTTGCATTACAGTTTCCCCAAATTCATTAAAAAAAATGAATAATACTTTTCTGCTGCTTTGATTTGACATATCACTGTTAGTTTCACATCACAGATGTTAGTTCTACCTCAGGTGTGTAGCATAACTTTTCAGTGAAATGGTTCCAAACTTTTAAGACTTTAGGTTGGTTCTTCTTCTGTTGCACAATTCTTACTGCAGTCAGCAGTTTATGTGTGGTACTGCACCAAAAATGAAGCAGAAAGAAGCCGCCAGCCTGATTTCATCATGAATTTACAACATTAAAGCTGCTATTCGAAGTTTCAGAGAGAACGTCTCGATGTCACGCCCTCAACAGCTCGACTTCCTCCCCTGCCTCTGCCAATCTACCAGAAGCTACGCCTCTACGTTTGTGTATGCACATCGCAAAACTACACGTTTATTGTTAAGAGTGCCATAACTTTTGATTAAAACAAGTTTATTACCTGTCCATGAGAAATGTCGCCAAATCCTGGTCAGTTCAGAATCCTTTTAAAAGCAGCTAGTCCCTCCCCCTTTGAACAGTAGCTCCGAGATAAATTCTGATACGATCACAAAGACGTTTATCCACAAGTTTTGTACCTGGACTTTTCTTTTCTTTTTTAGTCGAAGCTTTATACATCAGCAATCATGCAATGTTTAACTGGAGTTTTGGAGCGCTCCTCCATGACGTGTGATACCTGTCTGAGACGCGCGGCCTCGTTTCCGTGCACAGTTTACGCAGCATGCGCATTCACTTTGATTGACAGTCCTCGCTCCAGGAAGTCAAAGTCTATTGGCTGGGCACACTCGGCGATCATTTTCATTTGTATAGGGGTCTATAGGACGAAGGAGGGACTTATATACATTCATGTATATGAATGACCATCGGCAGTAGACCATAGTAAAAGACTAGTTAGATATTTTTCGCATTTCAAAAGAATCGTACATAAACATAGATTTCTCAGAAACTCTTTAAACTACGCGCCATCGACAGAACATTTTTGTAGTCAACATTATCAATTATGTTACTAATCATTTTTGCAATATTGTATATGTTACACACATTGTGGTCGGCGTGAATCTTGAGACAGTCTATATATTTAATTCTGTTTTTTCTTTTGTCCCCCCGGCAAGATTTGCAAACTCCGCCTATGGCTATTTGGCTATAAAAGGTGCCAATCAACATCAAACTGAGCCGATTAAAGCAGTATGCAAACTTATAGCCTGGAGCGACTTATCTACTTACAGCATCAATCTCGTTGAGAGCCTTCCACGGTTCGTTGGGAACTCCAGACCTTCTCCCTGTCTGGATGGTCCCTCTTCATGTGGCTTGTCCATACCTTTCAGATTGTTGATCTTCGGATCTTTGATGAACGTGGCCAAGGCCTTGGCATACTGAAACACAAAGTGACAAACTCATGTGATGGGGTTGTAAAGATCTCCACCTACCTGCAGTGCACAACCGTCCGCTCAACTGCAGTCCTCTAGAAGATAAGCCTGAATCTCCACCGATGCATCCCCAGCAGGTTGAGCTCACTCTCTCCGTGTCGGCTCAGGTAATGGATCTAGGTGTGAGGTGGATGTTCATCAGGTAGTAAACTATTCTGCTCTGGATGTGGGTCCTGGGACTCGGTTTCACCATGTATCTCTGCCTGCCCACGTCCAAAGATCTTATATAGGACAGGTTCCTGATGAGAAAAGAGGGATAACACATAAGAAGGAGAAACTTTTGATTATTTTAGCTTTGAATGAAAGATACGAACCTGTCCTTCTCATCATCAATAGGTATGTAGCTAGCTTTGTAACACTCGAATGCGTTTAATGAAGTCCTCCATTGCTTCATCAATGTCCTTATCGGCATAATCAGGACTCCCAAACTTAACTTGCTGCAAAGAGAAAGTTTTACATTTAGGTTTTGTACTCGGTATGTATTGAAAAAACAGAAAAGGTAAACGTGTGTTTGTGTGTGTGTTTGACCTTAATATTCTCAGAAATTATTTCTGGATCGTCACAAAATTGATTCAACAAAAACACCTGCAACAAAAAAGTGTACTTTAGCTTACGCTTCACTTGTTTTATTTTAGAAAGAGACATGGAATCATTTTTGCAGTTGCCAAATTAAATGCAAAAAAGAAATTACTCAAAAAAATGACAACATAAATACACAGAAAAGGCTCCAAAAACACAATATCATAACAAAATAACACATAGAAAATCGGATAAAATATACCAAATGAGAAAAAAAATACACCAAACGACAATAAAAATGTGCAGATGGGCTACAGAAACACACAAAACGACAAGAAAAATACACAATATGAATCTAAAAATACACACAAAACAACAACAAATGCGTGAAAAAATGAGAGGCAGATATGCAAATAAAAACAGAAACACACAAACAACCCTAAGTTTCTTTCCTGTATTAATGCTCAGGTTAGTTAAACTTAATGTTAAGTTTAGTTGTATTTTCTTAATGCAATAGTCAAATTTTGTGCGGGCCTCCAACACCTGTTTTAAAATGTTTTAAAAGCACAAAAAGTTACATGAAATTACTAAAAAAAAAAACAAACAAAATAACAGCAAAAAACACAAATAATTCTAAAAAGACATAAATTGTCTCCAAAAATACACAAATTGACACCAGACATACACAAAATACAAAAATGGCAAACTAAATATACAAAACAATAAAAAAATATATGCAGAGGACTACCCAAAAAACACACAATGTGAATTCAAAAACACCAAACAACAACAAATACACAAAAATGAGGAGGAAAATAGGCAAAATAAACACAAAAAAACCTTTGTTCTTTCACATACAGTATAAATTGACTCCAGACAATACAACAAAAAATCACAAAATGACAACAAGAGTATACAAACTGATGACAAAATACACAAAAAACCCATTGTCCTTTCCTGTATTAAGCCACTGATTGGTCAATATCCTAAATGTTGAATATGAACGTTGACAATGTGGCCCATGAATCAGATAATCACATTTTGTGTTTTTGTGATAGGAGGCGACCGTGGCTCAGGTGTAGAGGGTTGTCTTCTGATTGAGAGGTTGGGGTTCGATTCAAGTACCTGACTATGTGTCGAAGTGTCCTTGGGCCAAGACACTGCACCCTAAGTTGCTCCCATTGGTCGACTAGCGCCTTGCATGGCAGTCCTGTCCCACTGGTGTGTGGAATGTGAGAGTGATTGGGTGAATGAGCTGATATGTAAAGTGCTTTGAGACTGTTTCAGTGTGGTGATAAAGCGCTATATAAATTTATTCCATTTTTACCATTTTGTGGCCCTCGCTATGATAAAAGTTGTACATCTCTGTGTTCCACTCATGCCACTTGCCTTGTAGCCTTTTTCTTTTGCAAAGCTGTTGATGACTGCCCTCCTCTCCCTTGTCGTGTTGGTAGCATCAAAAACCTGAAACAGAAAGTTGGTAGATCATATGACAGCATCACCTGACCACGTGAAATATTTCAACAATGACCAGTGAACTTTTCAGTCATTAAATGTCTTGCCTAAAACCTTTACTACACAAACCCAGTCTACGTATGTGGGCTACATTTAGCACCTTGATTGATTGAAACATAAACATCATGTTTAAGTGATCAAAGACTCCTCCTACTCACTGCTACTTGTCCCTGATCCTTAGTGAAGTAGATGGCAACGTCCTTGAGAGCAGCTGATGCACAGGCCCTGATGGAGAAGATACAGAGACGGCTGTGAGCTCAACATGTGAGACTAAGGCTGTGTTTGAAATCGCACACTCCGTACTATGCACCACACACTAGGGGCGTGCAATGCATTGCTATAAATCTGACGATACAATATAATTCACGATTTGCACGTCACAATGCGATAGTAAACAATACGATATTTTTTTTTAACTTGCGAGAACAAGTAAATGGTAACTAAGTGTAATTTAAGTGCCAATATCAGAAACAAGTGGCATGTTTATCAAACTGAAATTAGATTTTTCAAAAAAGTTTAACAATTGCTTCTACAACAAATTCTGAATCTGTTAAGTTCTTAAATTCTTAAAAAAAAAAAACTAACCACATACATCTATAAAAGTGCCGAGTATGTTTTATGAAAATAAAGAGGAATCAACTTCAAGCAAAGATTCATAGACCCCTTAATGGCCCACATCACGAGTGACGTGGCTGGAGGCAAAAACAGGAAACGCCGCTGGCTAAAGCATAGATATATATACATACGAGATGACGCCAGCGTAGCTCAACGACGACCATCTTACCTCAGACAACTGATGTTCTAACATTCTGACGCGCTCTATGGTAGCTGTTGGAAGGTGAGTGATCAGCTTGAACAAAAATACCCTTAACTTGATGAAATATTGACGGATTTACAAACGGTTTGCCTTATTACAAACCTTATTATACGTAGGTGTGACATAGGATTCTTGTACATGTTGAAATTGAGGTTTGCCGTTTGAAAATTGGTTGAAAAATTCAGCAAGTTAGGGTTATTTAAATAGTTCATGCACCATTGACATCGATGTAATGAGCGAGGCCAGCTGTCTGAGGTAAGATGGCCACCACGTTGCTACGTTGCTCTCCATTGTCTAACAGCACGGGTTAGTCACCTAGTGTTTATATATATCAATGGTGGTTTGCCTCCAGGCTAAGCCCCGCCCAGTAAATGTGTCACAGTGTTTACAAACAATCAAAGGGTCTATTGAGGAGTGAGGTAGTTTAACAAGGTCTGATGTGCTTCACTCATTCACTGACACCAAGTGACCGGGTGTTTACGTGCTATGCAAAAAAAAAAAAAATATTAAAAAACCCATTTGGTTGATTAATTACGTGGTGAAATATTGCAAACTCAACGAGTATATACTGTCTACTATATACTATAAGTATGGATAGGAGGATTAGAATGATGAGCATTCCCACTGAAGTATACTTCCAACTTTCCCAAGATGCATTCTGAACCTTTAACGACAAAAACTTGAATCAATAAGAGACTAAATATCTCTGTTGATTCTCCACCTTTGAAAGTTCTGAAAACATTTTTAGTGAGAAAGTGACCAAGTAGAATATCAACATGTGCTCATTTGATCCATAAAACTCACGTAAACACATTTAATTTCGACATTTCAGAGATTTTCAGAGACCCTGTATTGTGCTACTGACAAAACTTTCTTTTAACCTCAAAACAAGAGCCCTGTTTAAAAAAGGGTTCAAAAAATTATGGAAGACAAGAAGAGATGCTTTTGTTTTGAAAAGAGGATGTTTGATTTTTAGCTTGAAGTCGGTCCCAGGACGATTTTACGTTCCGCTTGCAATGCATCCTGGGGCAGTTTAGTATGACTAGTGTGTCCACCAAGCATACTTAAAAAAGTTCCTCATACAGTATACATCCCGGTAGTTATCGCGTGAGTGCTGGGCAATATACAGAGAATCAAGATATATCGAGTTTTCTATTTTAGCGATATAGAAAATGACAATATTGCCTATATCGATATATATATACATTTATAGCTTATTTTGTATTAAAATACTCGTTTTAGGAGTTTTGCTACTTCTCCGAACACTTAGATGGATTGCTGAGTGTGTTCTAACCCAGACCTTCCCCTAAACAAGCCACACTACAGAACTCACTCACACATGCTGTCCCTTATAGGAGAAAAAGCTCAAAGTGGGACTTATTGTGCAGCTGTTTGTTCATAACTGTGTCTGCGTGACATTTTACATCAGCAAATTTACCCTAGAATTGTCTTTATAGTCAGATTGTATTTAAATTAATAATATGAGGATTTATAATCGTATATTGCCATTTTGAGAGAGAAAAAAAAAATCAAGATATGAGTTTTGGTCCATATCGTCCAGCCCTATCTCACATACTCAATCTCTCCATACTATCTAATGTAAACGCACTACATGCTCATTTTGATGTAGTATGAGTAGTACAATAGTATGACATTTCAAACACAACCTAATTCCATGTCTCATCCGGGTCCTACTTTACTTACTTGCGGATCATCATGGCTTCCTTGTTATTCGGGTTGAAGAACTCAAAGTTCTCGTAGATCTTTACAGCTTCTCTGCGATACTGACCCACGTTGAACACTGGTGGTTAGAAAATGTCAGCTATCAAAAAAACTTTAAGAAAAAAACAACATTTAGTCATGAAACATCCAGGTTGTTAATTGAAAACACAAACCCAACAGACAGAAGTCCTTCTCTATCAGAACCAGGAACATCATCAGCTGTCTATCTGACCAGCCTTTGTGCATCACTGAGTATCACTGCTGCCCTCATTCATTCATCACAATGTGACACACTGGCTTAAATCCTTCATTTGTTGTCTAGGGTTCCCTCACAAACAGGATGAGAGGAGAACCAACCTTTAGTGGGAACACCGATCCAGTTCAGGTAGCGGGTCAGCTTCTTAGAGATGTACGTCTTCCCTCGAGCAGGAAGTCCCACCATCACGATCATCGTAGGGGAGTTACAGAACTGTGGTACTGGGGCTGAGGAGGACCACCACCACACACACACACACACACAACACACACCACACCACACACACACACCAGGATAAAGTCGTGACCCCTTTATTCTCTGTATTTTTATACTGGAGTTAATTTGAATTAGAGTTATATTTGAGAAATAATGAAAGATTGAGATTGTATGTGGTAAACAATAATTAAATAATAATTATTAACAATAGTACTTTTAATCAGTATCTTTTTTTTTTTTTTTTAACAATTACTAGACATTTCAGGTGACCCCATTTTAATTCCTGGTGACCCCAAGGATGAATAACACTGGGCTAAAGTGTGTTTAGGTTCAATGGTCTATGTTTGGTAGTGATGACATAGACTTCCAGCTGCTTCCAGATGTGCACTGCAAAAAAGGTGGTTTGAGAATAGCAGAGAAGAAGAAGTCTGTCATCAGAGATTAATGGAGGGTCAGTGTGTGTTTTCGTTGTTCATTTTCACTGATTGTTCAGAAAAAGAAATTGAAAAAAGGATTTCATATCCCTAGAATTTATTAAATCAAAACTTGCCAAAGACTTCTATTCCAAATTCTATTCGAAAATGATTAAGTAGACTGCTTAAATGTATTGTTGTTGGTGTTTAATTAAAAAAATGTTTTTATTTTAACGTGTTTTTTTTTATGCTATATAATGTCTGTTCATGCTAAACATTGCAAGATGTATTTGCCTGACTGGTTTGTATATATGTTTGCAATAAAGAAGAAAAGAAGAAGAAGAAGAAGAAGAAGAAGAAGAAGAAGAAGAAGAAGAAGAAGAGGAAGAAGAAAATCTGATTTTCATTTAAAAAAATTTCCAAAAACAAAAACTTTTTTTTAGAAGTCCTTTATGATATATAGTGCGACCGGAAGCTGCCATTTTCAAAGTAAGAGCACGTATGCATTTTTTTCTTCTTCTTTTTTTGTGTCTTACACTCATCATTGAGGGCTTTTAAATATTGCCCGTTGATATTTGTAATTTACGCCATCAAAGCTTTTAACATCTCTTCCTGGTGTTAACACAAATGATATTTTAATTTATCACATAATGTCTGTGTAATATATACATATATATATGGAAAAGTATTGTTCCAAAAATAATTGGAAATGCATTAATGAGGTGCCACAGAAGGAATTTAAAGTCAGTTTTAGATTTATACCCTAGTAAACAGATGATGTTTCTGTTGTAACATCAATTATCTTATCAAAAGCTCAATTATATCATAAGATAAATATCTGACTTTCCAAATATTTATCAGCTACAATGTGTGTAGATGCTCTGAACTGAAGCTACACGTGTTGCAGCTAAACAGAAGCTTTAACTAACTTTACCACCAGGGGGCAGCAAAACTCTTTACATAAATGTGTGACGAATAAATGTAACATGCTGGAAATGTTCTCCAAAGCAAAATGTATATCGTTCGGATGTTTTATATGCAATGAGTCAGGTATTCACAAACTGGAAACAATAAAAAATATTTAAATAAATTAACTAATAAATAAATAATAGATAAATAATCAAAATAGTTCTAATGAATTTATATAATTATGTCAGACCTTCAAATTAAACACACAAATGTCAAATTAGACAGTGACTCAATCAATACATAAAGGACTGCAAAACAATTACACAACAACTGAAAAAAATACACAAATTATCACACCAAAAACACACATAAGCAAAATACAACACGAATACACCAAAATGGTACCAAAAACACACAAAATATTAATACATATGTCGAAATGATGAAAACACACACAAAATAACTCAAAAACACACAATAGGACTTTACAAACACACAATGACAGAAAAATACACACAATGACTCCCAAAATGATAACAAAACACACAAAATGATTCTAAAAAATACACAAAATAACTCCAAAACGCACAATAGGACTTAAAAAACACACAAAATGACTCTGAAAACACACAAGAGGACTTTAAAAACATGCACAAAGACTCCCAAAAACACACTAAAATAGTAACACAAAAAAACACTACATTATTAAAAGCACACAAAATGACACAAAAAGACACAAGAGGACTTTAAAAACACAAACATTGACAGAAAAAATACACACAAAGACTCCCAAAACACACAAAATCATAACAAAATACACAAAATGATTCTAAAAACACACAAAATGACTGTATACATTAATACATAAAATGACAGATATATACACATACAACTCCCAGAAAATTAATGAATAAAAAATAGACGAAGAACAACAAAAACACAATTGACTCAAAAAAGGAATTATTCTAAATGCTGACATGAATATTGATAATGTGGCCCTCAGGTCTGCAATATAATACGTAATAAAGAATGTCAAATGTGATTATGACGTTTTGTCATTTTCTATCATTTGATTGGATGTGAGAAATCACATGCTTGTTTTATTAAGGAGGAGCACATTGTTAATGAAAGTGAAAGTGGAAGCACAATAACAGTATCAGAGCTTTGGTGTTGCACGTGTGTTGTGTTGAGTGTAAAGTGGACAGACCCACTGTCTGATCAGATTCAGCAGCTTTAGCGTGAAACATTTTCCGTGTTCATTATGTGTCCATGCAGTCCTCCTCTTACCTGCACTGTCACACCTGCGTAGCCTCACACGTTCCTTCTGTGGAAACTCCATTATTCTGTGCTAGCACACCGCAGCAGGCCTCCCTCACAGCCCTTAAACTGGATTATGAGGCAACACAAGCAGCTACAGCTACTCGTATTTAAGTTACTGAACCCCATGTGATTTATCCCATCCAGCCACAGCCGCTCTGAACTCACACACATGGACATATGATAGCAGCCCAGAGCGCTTGTCCTTTAATGTTTGCCAGGGCCAGAGTTCACATTAGCACACGTGGTGGAGGAGGTGGAGGAACACTGAGCAGAAGACCAAAGGCCCTAACCAGGTCATTCAACACTTACACCAATTGATGAGACAATGTCTTTGTCCACAACTCAGTGATGTCCTCCACTACTACTATTATTACTGATCAGCCGCAAATCGCGATAACTGTTACAAAGATCGATGCAGATTTCGCAGCACGGGATTAGCGCTACATGTGAAAAGTCGGTTTTCAGAAAGTTAATTCAGTGAATTCTGTCTGGTTTCTGTAATCAAGTCAAATAAAGGTGCTTCCATTTCTTTGTTAGATTAGCTTTAAATTCCCTCATGCAATGCTATAAATCATAGGGTGTCCAAGCTCTGTCATGGAGAGTTGCAGTTCTGCAGGACCTTGGAAAAAAAATGTTGGGAAGTGTATTTCTTTTCATGCTTTAAGAAAAGGGGGCGATATTATGCTATTTTTCACCTTCTCCATTTGTTCTAAGAACCCCAACAACATATTTTTTGAGGTTTATTTTCCCAAACTCGCCTGTTTTCCAGAGTTTTAACCTCTGAAAAGTGACTTTCTGAGCAGTTCCAAAAACGGGCTGTTTTGGAGCCTACTTATGCATATTCATGAGTGGGCGTGTCTATAGACACAAACTCCCACACCTGTTGTTATTGTTTTCAGCCAAAAACTTGCACATTGCAGTAAAACACAAGGCTATTAAGCAGCTATAGTTACTGTGAGTCAGACAAACACTGTTTTCATTGCGTGTATACGGCAGCAGCAGAGTCAGTCAGCTGCTGCTGTGGCTGCTCTGCTGCTTCAAACACTGACTCACCGGAGATGCTAAATCCCTGTCTTCTCCTCCTCTCCTCTCCTAACCACAGGAATAATCAATTTACGGTGATAATCATTTGTCTGTCCAACAGCTTCGTCGCATTGGGTCACAAACACGTCGGATCAAGTCAAAGGCGATACAAGGCGATATAACGGGTACTAAAAATGGAACATTTTTTGTGATTAACTGTAATATGAACTACTTACTACTTGATAAAAGTGGTAATTCCTTAATGCACATCATTAATAACATGAAATAAAGGGATATGAGGAACCAGTTTTAATGAATGTTGTCAAATGTTGGTTAACCGTGAGAAAGATATACAAAAACAGTTTCAGTCTACAAATCTTACAAAGTCAGCACGGCCACACATTAAAGCAATATAAACAGTTTTCACAATATCACATTAAATAATATGTACAGCAAAACACACGATACAAAAAATGAGTGCAACATCATGCGAGGCGTGGCCAGAATCTTCTGCAAAGAGCAGATCTAGTCTTGATCTGTAGTTGGTAAAATCCATCAATCAATAACCAAAAACCCCGCCCTCCGAGGCGCAGTATGGGAGATTTGATGCTAAAACAGTCCACAACACGCCACTGAATGCCATAAAAACCAAACTGTACAGTTTTTAAAAGTTCAAGAACAATCCTGTTAAAACAATTCCTAAAATCAACGTAGATTTGAGTGACTTTCTAAAGTATTGCAGATGTGAAATAGCTCTAGGCTAACTCAGAATGTATCAGATGGAAACATTTATAGTTAATGTTGTCCCTCAACAAATCTCTCTATAAAAGCAAGGAACGTCTGTGTGTGTACGTGCGTATGTGTTGAGCGCATATCTCCCCGCAGTGTCTGTTTGATCTGAAACTTTAAAGTGAACGGACACGTGTTTTATTTATTTAATGCACATTTCTCCGCAAATACAGCATTATAAACGCTGATATTTTCACCACGTGTTTATAACCTAATGCGAACCTTGGATGTACATGCCGCACGCACACAAAGCTGATTAGAGAGAGAGTTTGCGACAACGGAAAGTTTGAAATAGACTCAAACAGTTCCCGGAAGTTATTGGCGGGCAATGGCAGCGCCCGTGCTCAAAGCGAACAGCGAAACATGTACATTTCTCCACGAACATGGCATTATAAACGCTGATATTTTCATCACCACGTGTTTACAACCTAATGAGCCCTTGGATGTACATGACATGTTAGTGTGTAATTAATTTTCCCACTGGTTTTTTGAGTTTTTCTTTGCCGAAAGAGGGTCTAAAGACAGGGGATGACATTCATTATCCATTTGCTTACGTCCAGAAAACATTGGTGCAAACTTTATTTATCCATGTATCATGTGCATGTCCCATAGAATTAATCCAGGGAAATCGCACTCGATATTTTACTTTGCATCTGCAAATAAACCCCTTTATAACACTACAGAGTACAGAGTATGTACACTTGTTTGTACATCCAACCTTCAAACATATACTCATTTGGCCATAATTGACCACTCTACTTAAGCTCCTCCCACTATATGAATACATACTTCTGACAGGCGCTGTACTAATATAAATAAACTACAGAGAGCTTCATGGGACTGGTTAATACTTTCCTTAATGTTCTCAATAACTGAACCGTTATGTTATGTTATGTTATGTTATGTTATGTTATGTTATGTTATGTTATGTTATGTTATGTTATGTTATGTTATGTTATGTTATGTTATGTTATGTTATGTTATGTTACACTTGATGATTTCAAAGGTTTTAAATGAGGAAATGTTGTATTTAATAAACTAAATCAGTGCACATCTTTTTACCAAGTCCTTTACCTTTAACTCAAGTAGGAGTGGTCACATTTAAAGATATAAAAAGCCCACAAATGTCATGAAAAATAATTAGAGTCAGAGTTAAAAGCCTTGTTATGAATTAACTGGTCATCGCAGAGATTCTACAGCTTCTTCTTTGTGCTGGAACTTCCGATCTTTATCCTTTTTTTAAAAACATCTTCTAATTCTTATAAGTTGTAGATTAGCTTGTTTTTACGTCATTTTTTCTTTCTTTTTTTTTAAACGTCCACTTATTTCACTGAGTGTTTTTTAAGGTAATGTTAAAGATGGAGTCTACAATCCTGTTCAGAAACACTTTTTGTTATTTCTGGGTGAAATGTTCCTTCCATCCTGATTGTAGTCATTATGAATTCAGAAAAGTAAGTGAGTATTGTTTAAGTCGGAATATCGTCCACATAACTGTAGCAGATCCTTTCATTTCAGGAAAGTTGTAAGACTCATTGACTGGTTGTCCATTACATCCCACAGTGGCACATTTGCTCAATTTCATTCAGATCTTTGGATTTTTTTTTTGTAGTGGTAGACTTTCCACTGTAAAGTCACCTCATCATGGGTAATTTTTTTTTTTCATGTGTATGTTTTGTCATAGTTTTGTAATAGTTTGGCCAATAGAACCAAATTAAAGTTACAGATCTAAGGTTTTTCAACAGAAGTCGGCTTTCCTTCTTCTTATGAAGAGGCCACCTTCATTCATCGCTCTCAACCATTTCAAATTAAATGCTTACACGATGCTCCAAATGTTGCAGTGAGATATTATGAGACGTGGCTGGTGTCTGGAATTGGTCACTTCTGGTCAAGGTCTCCTGGGTCCATGTGAGCCCAGGTTCTATCACTGATGATGCGTCCCAGAATGAGCTGCCCAAGATGTAGTTGCTAACCACGCCTTAGCACCTGTTAGTGGTCATAATGTGTATATGGCTATATGCAGTCCTGTGGAAAACTAAAAAAAGTCTCTTTTGAGGGAAGGCTAACACTTCCCATATTTTACCAAAGACTATTGTACAATGAAATGTTCCAGTTTTTCTTCTGCTGATCGTCCTGATGAGACTGAAGGTCCAGTATCTACTCCTATCTCTGTGCTGAAGGTGAGGGTTCAGGGCCTGAGTCCCCTCAGAGCCGGGTTGGTGTAGGGTGCGTAGGGGCAGTTATTGTGACATACACATGATTGGATCATCATGACGGGTCGCCGCAGTAGCCTGCCAGTGGCACACTGAAAGGTCACCTCGACGGTGGAGGTTTGATACGGCGTGCAGCACCGTGAGTCCGTGCACTGTCCGCAGTAGAGGAGTCTGTAGGTGCCAGTGCTGTAGCAGCCGTGGTGAACCAGACGGATCGGACCAGGAGGTGAGTAGCTGGCTTTGCAGCGTCCATGGTGTCTCCACTGAGTGAGCAGAAAGGACACATCGATCAGGTTGTTGGATCAATCGGTAACATTCTATTTATAAAGCACTTTAGGGTGGACTGAGACACCCTCCAAAAGTGAACTGCAATTCTGTAAGAATGGCAACAGGAACCATTTTTCTGTTGAATCACCAAATAAAGAGCAATTTAGAGCATTTAGCGCAGTCAGAGCCATAGTGATAGATCACCAGTGATGTCTCTAACCTTAGAACACTATCCATTAGATTAATGTTTGGCTTAAGTAATGAAACTAAATTGCTGGAATTAAGTTGAGTAAAGGTTCAGGTTATTTGAAGGTTGTGTTTGCAGAAATTTTAACCTTGCAGAACTTCCCTGAAATTCAACTTGATCTCATATTTGAACATAAACTGCTTTCACTTTGCTTTTGGAGACAGGGGCATTTGCAGATTGTACAAAGGCTCGTGGGGACATGTTGTCTCACAGCTCACCTCAGGGTTTCTGTAGAACATCTGGACGTCCTGGCATGGCCGAACTTTACAAAGTCGAGTTTCCATTTGCAGCTTACAGGCTGGATTCTGGTTGGAAACCCTCGTGGAGAGCCCGTCACCGCAGCTTTGGGAACAGGCGCTCCACTTGGTACTCTGCTCAGTGCAGGTGGGCGTCACTGGGAGCGCTTTCTTAAGCGGGGGGTTTCTAGACCGAGCTGACCACCGTATATCTGGCCTCGTAGCTGAAAGAAGAAAACCAGACAAAGCAGTTATGATTAACGATACAGCATAATCATTAGATATACGAGTACTTTGGATTTCCTCAGTTTTGTGGTCAATATAGTTTGCCTTCATATGCATCTAAATTTAATGCTGATGTGTATTTTGCCTTTTTCTATAATCAGATTCGAGCATCAGGTTTACCAAACCCTTATTTATTCTTAAAAGGACATTCAGGGTACTCTCATTTAGTTCAGCAGAAGCTTTAGGAAGTAAAAAAAAATCAGATTAACATGTTGTGTAAGGGTTTGTGATGTATGGATGTATTGGTAATCTGCGAAGAGCGTCTTGGAGATGTTTAAAAGCCAGTGTTTTCAAAACAGGACCAACCAACGTTTGAACAGTGACACATGGATTAGTATTGTGACTATGACCAAGAGGGGGCAGAAACAATCAATGAATCGTAATTTAAATAGAATTATTTATTTATTTGCATGGAATTTTAATGGAATGTTAATGTATATTTTAAAAAAATTTGAGCTGCTGACTTGGTTTATTATATACATAAAACTGTTGTGGGATGTGTTTAGCTCGAAAAGACAGTGGATGGTGCCCGTTCACATCTATGAGCTTTTATTTTGGTACTTCCTTTGAATTTGCATATGAGCTAAATATTTAGCTTCACCCATGACATTTAGATTTAACATTTAACATTTAAATTTAACATTTAAATTGAGATTTAGAGTAAACATTTAGATTTAACATTTAGATTGAGATTTAGAGTAAACATTTAGATTTAACATTTAGATTGAGATTTAGAGTAAACATTTAGATTTAACATTTAGATTGAGATTTAGAGTAAACATTTAGATTTAACATTTAGATTGAGATTTAGAGTAAACATTTAGATTTAACATTTAGATTTAGATTTAACATTTAGATTTAGTTTTAACATTTAGCATTTAGATTCAGATTTAACATTTATATTTAAATGTGACATTTAGATTTAACATTTAGATTTATATTTACTATTTGGATTTAGAATTTACATTTCTATTTAAATGTGGCATTTAGATTTAGATTCAACATTTTGCATTAGATTTAATATTTGACATTTGGATTTAGATTAAACATTGACATTATATTTTTACGAGAACAAAAAATCTCAAATTTCACAAATATTGCTGTATATCTGGTCAAAAGTAACATAAATCAATTTAAACATAATTTGTTGCTAAATGTTACAAAATGTTGCTGTTTATTTTAGCATTAAGGGTAAATTTAACTAAAAGCCTGATAAATTTGATCTAATTTCCAAATTATTACCTCAACTTTATTGAGTAAATTCTACAGCTTGTTTTCTTTTTTACAGTATAAAGGCAGCAATGAGTTATTGTTGGATTTCTTGATGAGTGAACAGCTGCTACATGTGATTTAAAAACTTGTTTCTGAGTTGAAGTGGCAAAAATAGAGGCGTTGAAGCCTCCACCCAAAGCTGCAGAAGTCATAGATCAGCTGACTTCCAGACATGATGAAGCTTGATTTATTTAAGAACAAAACGTTCCGTTTTCCTTTTTGGATAATTAAGTTTGACTCAGACAGCGTTTGTAATCCCAGCTTCATTTCCCACACACACTGGCACGCACACTTAATGGGATAATGTAATCTTCACATGTTTAATTATCACACAGATGTGGATGCTGTTATGAAACATAAAACAGGCTTATTTTTGGACTTTGGGATTTTCATCTTAGCCAGACACAATTTGGATTAATACCCAGTAAAAAAAAGCCTCCAGACGTGACCACTGGTGACACACCTTATAAAAATGAATAGGGGGGAATTTCTCCTGCACATGGACTCGTCAGCAGTGAGCAACTGGAGCTGAGAAATCCATTCATACTTTAACTGTGGATACAAGAATCAGACACTGGAAAATATGCAGTAAATTGTCCAGCTCTGATGTTAGGGTGGATTTTTGAGCCACAGTTTAACATCGTAGCATGTTTTCATAGTTGGGTGCAGTTTATTAGAGACAGGAGACAGTCTATCATGGTGGGAAATCTGAGTACTAAGTCTAACAGTATAAGATTAAAGAATAGGAAGTCAACCTTTCCTTTTCTTTCTAAAAACATAAATCCTCACACGTTACCTGTGATGGCGTCTTGAATGACCGTGTTGTCCAGGTTCTCACACACCCACTCCTTGCAGCACTTCCCAGGCAGGCGGACGTGTTGTGGGTTGGGACAGTCTGGAGTGGGAAGACGGACGTCCATGGGACAGGTGGGCACACAGTACACGCCTCCACCTTTGCAACGACAATGGGTGTCACAGGAGGGCTGGAACGATTGGCCTTCATGATAGGTGTTACCATTGACCTGACACCCCACATCCTCCTGACCTGTAGGCATTGCAAGAGAAGGGGTTCCAGATCGGCATCAAACCAGTGTTTATCTTGGTTTTTAAAATGTGTGCAAATCTCTTCTTTGCCAGATATTGGCAGTTATCTGGATCAGTGATCCTGATCATGGTACCATGATCATTGACACTTCAAAGGCTTGAAGAAATGTATATCTTCATTAATAACCATACAGTACAATACAGTATAGACACCCCCATTTTTTTTTTTGAACAATTGTAATGAAAAGCGCAATCCAGATGGAACTCAGTGGGGTAATTACGAACGAAAGTGTCTATTTGTACGGACAACCCCTGGTGCTATTGATATGTTTACCGAACTACACGTACGTAGTGTCTTATGGTTAGGGTTAGGTTATAACCCAATATCACAACAAGTTTTAGGGTTAGGGTTAGGTTTAAATTTATTTTTAGTCTAAGTCACGTGACCTAAACTGGCCAATAAGGGGCACTGAGTACGAATAGAAAGTCGGTATATTGATACGGCAACCATACGGATAGCCACTGCCATTATGAAGTGAGATATAAATTCCTAAATTTATAGTTTTTTATTTTTCAAATTGATCCAGAATCAGTATATTATTCCAGATCCAAAATGTAATGGAATCCCTATTACGTAATGGTCTACATTTGGTTAAACTTTAATCAAAATGCTTTAAGGACCTTTGACATAATCCTGCTAAAAGACGTGAAAATATTACCTCTTTGGTGGAGGTAATAAAAACAAGAAAGTGTCTATTTGTACGGATGTCGTACGGACAACCCCCGGTGCTATTGGTATGGTTACCGAAGTACAAGTATGTAGCGTCTTAGGGTTAGGTTTAGTCTTAGTCATACGACCTAAACTGGTCAATGACTGACGTATCACGTGACCTAAACTGGCCAAATAGGGGTGCTGCATACAGATAGAATGTTGGTATATTGATATGGCAACCATACAGATAGCCACTGCCTAAAAACAAACAATAGCAATCTGTAGTAGATCAGTTGGATTTTTTTGAAAATAGATTGTTTTTATAAAATTACAGTATTTTATAAGACTGGAATGTTCTTTCAAGAAATGCTACTTGATTGAAATTTAAAGTGATAAAAGCTTGGTCAATATTGTGGAGTTTAAATTAATTGGTGAATATGAAGGGACTGAAATATCTACAACTGATATATTTGGTTATTTACACAATGATAAAATACTCACCGACACACTCCCCGGGTTCTCCAGGGAAGCTGGCGCTGTAGTCACACTGCAGCCCCTTCAGGCTGTCGCAAGGTAACATATCAGTGCAGGCATCCCCTCGCTGCCGGGCACAGACCTTGCAACACTGACAGACGTCCAGCACCAGTGGCACTCCTGGGGGACACCGTGGGGAAGGTTGGAGGCAGCGGCAGGGTTTGTCACACAGCTGGCACAACATCTGGAGGGAAGACACATGAGATTTTCTCTGTTGATGACTATGGGATTGATGCTCATGGGTGATGTAAAGTTTTCAAAGAGTGAAGCATCCGATCACGAGGAGAACATGCAAAGCCCACACTAAAGCCTCAGGTGCATCAAACACCATCTCACTTTGAGGCAGAAATACAGACAAATTCAGTGTACAACTTAAGTACCCATCACAGTCAAAAGACTAACATGTCAGATTGGGTATTGCACACGTGGGCAACTGGTGGCCCAGGACCCACATACGGCCCTCGGTCAAATTTTGTGTGACCCCCTAAAGTAAAACGCGCAAAAATGACTCCAAAAACACAGAAAAAAAACAAGATACACACATCAATAGCAAATATACACAAAATGACTCAAAAAAAACATTTACAGACAAATGCACAAAATAACTCTAAAAATACACAAAAAGACACAAAAGGACACTAACAAAAAACAAAAAAATTACATTACAAAGAAACAAAATTATTCCAAAAACACTCAAAGTGACAACATATACAAAAAAGAGCAAATTTACACAAAATTACACAAAAAACATGAACATTTACACAAAAACAAACAAAAGACAACTAAAATACACAAAAGACAAAAATACATAAAAAGACAAATATACACAAACTTTCTCCAAACAACAGCAAAAAATCAAAGGAAAATATGGAAAACACAACAAATGATGACAACAGAAATAAACAAAATGACTGTTCAGAGAGAACATGCAAACTCCATGTATAGAGGCGGAGCTTGATCTTGCCATTTTTGAGGTGACAGTAAAAAGTATAACAGAAAAACACAAAATGATTCCAAAAACACAAAAAATAACATAATACACAAAAAAAGAGCCAATGTATACAAAATGACTCCCCAAAATGTACAAAAAAATACAGAAAAACAACAAAAATACACAAAGCGGCAACAAAAAATGACAACAGAAATAAACGAAATCACTGTTCGTAGAGAACATGCAAACTCCATGCATAGAGGCGGGGCTTGAAGTATAACATACTCATAAGAATTAAAATGATGCATTTAAATGATAGGGAATGTAATTTGTGAGATCAATTAATGAAGTATGTGATATAAGGTGAGAGATGCTGCTGCTTAACTCAGTTTATCAACAAAAGCCAAAAACAAAAAAAAAACACAAGGTTGCATTAAATAAACAAATCAATTAAAGACATGAATGCTGTGTGTGTGTGTGTGTGTGTGTGTGTGTGTGTGTGTGTGTGATGCATCCTCACCTGTGTGGCCACACTGAGCAGCACAACCAGGCCGATCACACACTCCCACAGCAGACGCTCCATGATGCTGATGCAGCTCCGTCTGTGTGATGGTGCTGCTGTTTGCTCAAGGCTCACATTTATAAAGTCAGAGCTCTGATGTCACAGGCTGACTCCCGTGTAAACAGTCGGCGGAACAGCATTAGAAATGTTTCACATTCCTGCTGCTGCCCATTTCCACTCTGAGACACACACACACACACACACACACACACACACACACACACACACACACACACACACACACACACACACACACACACACCTCCACCCCAGTGTTCCTCCTCATCTTCCACTGCTCTCTCTCTTTCCAGTCTGTGGCTGTCCCAGTTTGCATAGCTTAACTTGAATTACATGAGCCGTGTTGTCTGTAAGTCTAATGACTTCCAGGGCTTCGTGGTGACAGCTCATATTTTAGTAGAAAAAGTTTTCACAAACTGCTGCTACTGGTGTAAAACATGTTAAGGTTTCATTTATTCAGGCAACTGCCAGTTATTTACATATATGCATATGTTTATTTATTACGCGAAAGTCAAGGAAAACATCAAAGTGACCAGCAGACGCCTCTAAAGAAGACTGGCAGTTGATAGTCGAAACATGCAAGATCAAAGTCAATTTCCTGAAAATCAGCTGTCTGAATAAATGAAACCTCAACATATTATAGAAAAAAAGACAAAAAAGACTTGTTGGAATTATTACGTGAAAGTCAAGGAAACATCTAAGCAACCAGCAGACACCTCTGAGAAAGACTGGTCAGTTGATAGTCGAAACATGCCAGGAGATCAAAGTCAATTTCCTGAAAAACAGTTGTCTGAATAAATAAAACCTCAACATAGTATTGAAAAAGAAAATAAAAAAAACTTGCTGGGATTATTACGCTGAAGTCAAGAAAACTTGAAAGCAATCAGCAGATGCCTCTGAAGAAGACTGGCAATCAAAATATGTCAGGAGATCAAAATAAATTTCATGAAAAAACAGTTGTCTGAATGAAACCTTAACATATTATTAAAAAAAGACAAAAAGAACTTGCCGGAATTGTAACGCAGAAGTCAAGGAAACATCAAAGCGATCAGCAGACACCTCTGAAGAAGACTGGCAGTTGACAGTCGAAATATGTCAGGAGATCAAAGGAAATTTTGTGGAAATACAGTTGAATTAATGAAACCATAACATATTATTAAAAAAAACAAAGATAACTTGCTGGAATTATTACGCTGCTGCTGTGTTCGATACAGTCATTGATTCTGTGAATAGATGGATACAAAGTAGATGTTTCCACTACTTCATTCTTTATCCAAACATACTCAGCCAGACACATGGAGTTCATGTCTGTGAAGGTTCTCAGTCATCCCAGTCTTAGTAAGTCTGCTAAAGTGCATTTTGAACATCCCTTTTTTTCAGTCTTGGACTGCAGGCCAGACTCTAGAATTTCCGTCTAGACATTGGAGACCTGCAGAGATCTGCAATTCACCATCTCCATTAATGTGAGAATAAAGACCTTGGAACTGTTCCTGATTAAGTCATGTTGTAATTTGACTTCAAACATTTAGCGTTAGCTCACTGATTGTTATGCGAATGGTTCAGACACCTGCAAAAACTCTGACATCATTTCTCGGCAGAAATAGCTTTGAACATTTACTTAAGGCCTCATTCACATGACAAATAAACTTCTCATTTTCAGATATTCAAAATTATTCTAAACTTTTTGAAGCTTATAAATACATTCAAGCATTTTTTCAAAAAATTAGCTGGACAAATTGGATAGGATTTGATATTTTTGCATGTTGTGCTTTGGAAGACTTGCAGACACTTTGTTTTTGTTTGTCAAATGTATTTAAAATAAAACTAAAAATAAAGATAAACTTAAAATGGACTTTTATGGTCTTAGTCTTGACTCACAAAAGTCTTGGTCTTGACTCAGTCTCTCAGTGCATTCTGTTCTCGGGCAAGTCTTGGTCTTGGATATTGTGGTTTTGAGTAAAAAAAAGATATAGCGCTTCAAATCCTTGGGGAAACATTTTGAATGAGACAGGAAATGTCTTTAAGTAAAGTTCCAAGTGCGTTTATCTGGACTCGGCACATCAGTCATTGACTTTCTCCTCGTTTCCATGGTGTGAATCCAGTATGTTTGAGTCATGGTCTACTTTGCTGTGAGAAAACACTGTCGGGACCCAAAAAGAAAAACATGACACCTGTTATTAATGCAGAAATTTATTTTTGAATGTCTTTTAACTCTGGAGCAGATTGGATAGACTAGTTTCAGATACTAAAGGACATGAAATAATCTGGCGCATTTAACCTTGAAGATGATGGACTTTAGCAGCAGATTTCACAAATGGCCCATGCACTTCTGTCTCAAAAAATTCTGTAATTCTTACCAGTTGTTCCATGATTATTCAATAGGCACAATTTAAATTTCTTATTTGATCGGATTAACACTTTTTAAGATATGGCCAATTCAGTGAGGGGGGTTTGTGTCGATTGGTCCTTATTTTTCTTCCATTTTTGGCCACCGATATCTCAGGAACTGGTATAGTAATACAGCTCCACCTACTCTCTCAGAATATGCAAAAATATATGCTATACATCATATCTGGTGGACATGTTAGCTCCTCAAAATTGGAAAAAGTTTGGGCCTTCAGTAAACAACTTAGCATATGTCTCAGCTCCCTGTAATTTGATCAGCTTTGAGCTATGAACATAGACTGTTCACATCACTAATGATTAGTCACATATATGCATTGGTTCTTGGGTGACAGTCTCTTGAAATCTGAAAACACAATAACCCATAACTGCACGTGGGAATGTAAGAAAAAAAATCTGTATAGTATAAAAATGACTCTTTCTTGAGATATAAAAAAAATTTCTTTTTGCGACTTTTTATTTTGGACCCTAATTTTGGATTATTTCACCACTCGTGAATATTAAAAATCCTTCACATGAGGTCATTGTACTTTATTTATTGGTTTTAAATACTGACTAAAATGTAAAGAGTGGGACTAGGATAAATAAACTTCATACCTAACTATATACGTATTCAGTAGAAAAAAGTGGTTTTAGGGTGGACACTTTAATTACTAGTGAAGTTGTCCCAAAGCACTTTACAGTACCACAGTGACACTGGTTCAAGATGGGCCCCTGTGATACAATAAGATGATGTCATGGACAAACCTCTTAGATGAATGTTTCAACACTCGGGCTAGAAATGAGCCAAGAAAAGCCACAAACTATCAGCGAGACATTACTGGGAGATGACTCCAATAACAGTCCTGGAGCCAAAGTCAGTGACTGCTGCAGGAAAAACAAAAGAAATGTTCTATACAAAAGGAATTTAGCCATTTCTGAATTCCAGTGTGAGCCGTGACTCACATAACTGGGTGGGCAGGAAAGACGTCCAGCTGTGGAATAAAAATAGGATACAGGCAGAAAGATATGGAATAGGAAAGTATGAGAGACAGCAGCAGGTGGTCTCCAGGTGGTCCGACATCACAGATGAAACTACAGTATAATATGCTATGCTGGCATCAATGGGGTTTCCATGCACCTACTTTCTCAGAATACAGAGAAATATCTGCTTTACATCCTATCTGGTGGACATGCCAGCTCCTCAAAATAGGAAAAAAGTTTGTCGCGGTTTGGGTCTGGAACATGTTTGGGCCTTCAGAAAAATTCGAAAAAAATACTTTAGTACGATTTTAATTTGCCCATAACTGCATGTGTGAATTTAAGAAACATCTGATCTTTGTTTTAATTTATAGCATAAATATTATTCTTACTTGGGGTATTAAACAATTTTTCTTTATGCAACTTTTTAATTTATTTTTATTTTGGAGCTTAACTTTGGGTTATTTGGCCACTCGCGAATATTGAAAATCCTTTACATGAGGTTGTTGTAGCTTGCCTCTGTGTCTTATAATAATGATTTATTGTTTATTAGTTTAGTTTTTTTACATAGAGCATGTACAGTAAGTGATACAGGTGTTGCTCCATATTCTGTTACCCACCAGATTCGGTGCCAAAATGTCACCATACCAAAGCGTATCAACATCTGCTGATAACAACACCGGCAAAGCTTTCAGGTATTCCATTCTATATCTTGAGTAAAATTTAAAAATGCTTTACATGTGCACTAAGCATATTCCTAAAGGTTTTAGGCGCTCGTGTAGAATTTTTAAACAAGCATGTTGAACTTATTCAATAATTTAAAAAATCATGTTCCTTCAGGGGCTCTATAAAACTTTTTTTTTTTTTTCTTGTTATCCTAAAGTACAGAGCTTTTTGGATGGCTATGATTTAAAAAGTAAATGTACTTTAGGATGTTGGGAGCTAAAAATAGAACACCCAAGGCAAAAGCCGACAACTTGACCTTCACTCACCTTTTAAACACAAACATTGTGTTTAAAAGAGGAGACTGTCAGAGGCAGCCAGTATCATTCACACTGAAATCATATCTGCCAAATCAAACCGAGACACGCAGAGGGAGCCTCCATAAGTTTTCCACAGCGGACAGATGTCGGAAAGTTCCCGACCACTCTCACTGACAGCGGCAGCTTTTGAAGACAGCCTCAAATTCTGCACAATGACCCCTATTCAGTTTGAACACGTATTGTTTTGGTATGTGATGAATGGTCTGCAGGAAAACCCCTTTGGAATCCTTGTTGCTTTATGAATGCAAAAACTACAGGGCAAAGTAAGTAAAATATTATTTTTCATTGATCTGAGTGCTGAAAGGAGGGATAATCAGTCCTACTGTAAAGCAAAAAAAAAAGAAAAAAAAATGAACACATGTTCCGACAATCTTGTACAAGGAGCTAAAAATAGAAGAGAGTGGAGACGGCAGAGAAAACATAGATGGATTGCACGGGAATAAAGCAGCTACTGTTAATCATACTGAGTCTCACACAAACCTGTTCGTGTGAGATTCAGGACAGAATCACACACGGCCTGTTGGGTGATTCCCACTGGAAATATCTATAATCACTGAACAATGGCGTGCAGTGTTGGGACTAGTCAGGTAACGCGTTACTTTTGATGTATTGCAACGCATTACAGTTACTGTTACTTTCAGATGCGTTAATATGCTATTTTTATGTAGATGATCAAAGTAATTCATTTTTCGTGGCCTTTGATGTCATTTTATGTTTTAATCCTCCGCTGACATCTTGTGGCCGCGTTTGTTTGCTTGTGCTGTGAAAGCAAAGCCAGTGACACGGGTTAGATAAGTTACTTCACATGGAGATATTCACACTTTTTCTCTTCTGTCGAGGACGAAGAGAATATTACAGTTTTTCTCAAAATAATATTTCTAAATTGCGTATGTGTAATTGCCGTTTGAAGGTTGTTTTGAGGTCGCGTAGCTCATGAAATTTCATCGCGCGAGACTTTGCTGTAGGAAGATGGACGCTTCAAACCTCCTTATTCCTTTGATGTGTCACGTCTAATGTGGCAGTAATAATTTTTAAGTATAATGCTAAGAAATGTCTCAACTGTCCACACGTACTGCGTCATGTTTTCTCGGCGAGAAGTGGTCATGTGACCAGGTGTGTCACGTCATGTGACATATAATTGCAGAAAAAGTGTTTGCACTTTTGCAATACATTGTAAAATTGAAATGTCTGAAAAACCTCCTCATGAAAGTGAAAAAACTGTTTAGTGATATTTGAGTGTTTTTTCTCAAAAATAATTCCTAGTTTTTAATGTGCTGTTTAGATTTTGTTCATTTCCAAGAGAAATGAAAACACAGCTACCGTCGTCTTCTACTACACAGATGAAAATGAAGTTAGTGGTGAATATAGTGGAGCAAACGTATGAGTTTTTATGTTATCTATTTACAAGTGAGGGTATTCGTTCTTTCCAATCATTAACTAGCTCTTATCAGCTTTTCATTCAAGTGAGTAAATAATGTACTCTGGCTAACATTTTGATGTATAGTTGTTTCCTTGTTTTATTTGTGAAGCACTTCCTCATTTCATACATTCATTCATCTTCTGATTTGTTTGTTTCTGTTCAGGGTCTGCACTATGCAGGCTAGGAGGCTAATCCATCACACTGCTAACACACTCCCAATTTAAACCTAAAATACGTGTTTCTGGAAAGCTGGGAGAAAACCAGAGAGAACCTACGCATGCACATGGAGAACATGTTAACTCCACAATCCGTGTCCATCCATCCATCCATTTTCATACCCGTTTATTCCCGTTTAACAGGGTCGCGGGGGTCTGCCGGTGCCAATCTCCGGCTCTCATAGGGCGCTGGGCGGGGGTACACCCTGGACAGGGCGCCAGTCCATCACAGGGCAACACAGACACAGACAACCATTCACTCTCTCATTCACTCCTATGGGCAATTTAGAGACTCCAATCAACCTTACAGTCATGTTTTTGGATTGTGGGAGGAAGTACCCGGAGGAAACCCACGCAGCACGGGGAGAACATGCAAACTCCACACAGAAAGGACCCAAGTCCACCCCAGGGCTTGAACCCAGGACCTTCTTGCTGTGGGGCGGACGTGCTAACCACTAAGCCACCGTGCGCCCACAATCCGTGTATCATTCGTTTTTCTTTTTGTAACGAAAACATGAAAAACGAAAAAAACACTCATTATTTGACATTTGTTTCCAAAACCAAAATGAAAAAATGGAAAACTCCTTGTTTTTCAAACTCAAATTCTTTTGCTTCGGTACAGAAAACAAAAAACAGAAAACGAACACCTTTATTCGTTTTCTCCATTACCGATTTGTCAAAGTACGTGACCCGGAAGTGAAGCATTACACATTCCAAGATATCTGTAGCTCTGCAACCCTTAGGAGTCTGTAAATGTCCGTGAGGAGGTTCTGTGTCCTACAGCAGCTAACGTTTCGGATGCACAGTTGGAAGCAGCGATCTTGTCATGCCGAACTGCCATTAGCATAAAACGGCCTCCTGTTGTCACCTCACCTCCAATTTCCCAATTTTCCATCTTTGCATCAACAACTGCTGACCTCTCGTGAACCCAGACAATACTGACGTCAGCCCAGTCTGTGGGTGTGTGTGGTGCCCATGGGCTGTCGCTGATTTGAGTGTGACTCAGAATAAACCATATAATACCAGAATTTTGTCCTGGGACAACATTTAACACACACTGGATATTTGGACTCTGGTGTCTGAGGTTTTGGCACCAAGTGTCAGTGTTAGTTTTCCAGCTCTGCAGGTTTGATTGAGTAACTGTTGTGATCGTCCAGTGGAGGAAAACACAAGTGATGTTGATGCTACTGAGGGAAACTGACTCATTGTTCCAGTAAGAGCTGCAATGATGTGAATGGATGGATTAACGCCAAACCCTCAAGAGGTCGAGGAGGAAAAGTGACTTTGATAAATAAATAACCATGAAATAACAGTTTGTGTAACTCGTCGGATTCTGCAGCAGAAATAATTGCTTCCATTTACAAATGAGATGATGTCTGAAAGTGGTGCTAGTAATTCTAATGTCATTTTGTTGGTTTTATTCATTTTGTTCTTGTTTTGTGTGTTTTTGTTGTCCTTTTTTTGTTTTTCTGTCATTCTGTGTGTTTTTGTTGTGTTTTTGTTAGTTTTTCTGTCATTGTGTGTATATTTGTTTTCCTTTTGTGTATTTTTCTGTCATATTGTGTATTTTCAGTGTTTTTTCTGTGTTTTTGGACCCATTATAGAAAATGTCATGTTGTTTTGTGTGTTTTTGTTGTACTTTTGGTTGTTTTTCTTTCATTCTGTGTATTTTTGTTTTCCTTTTGTGAGTTTTTCTGTCATATTGTGTATTTTCTGAGTTCTTTTTGTATATTAGGACACATTTTGCATTTTTTGTTGTCGTTTTGTGTGTTTTTCTGCCATTATATGTATTTTTCTGATACTTTTGTGCGTTTTCAGCCATTGTGCATATTTTGTCATGCCTGGCTTGTTCTCCATGGATTGTATTTCATTCTGTACGTGGTCACATGTGCACAAATGACACATTTTGTCTATTGGTTGTGCATTAAACACATTTTATGTGATATACAAACAGTTGCATTGACATTTATGTATAGGACATCTTTGGGTCAACTGATGAAAAAGACTTGGAGAACACGAGTCTAACCAAAGTCCCCATCGTGAGACAAGTCCATGTAATAATAATGTCCTAACGACACAGCCAGGGCCTGTAATATAAAAAAAAACACACCCTTTGATAACTAACGTCAGTAACATGCCACATCTTTAATATCAGAAGGTCTCCTAACTGTCAATGCTGAATTATTACAAGCACCCCACAACCAAATAATACCGTCAATTAAAATGGTCTCATTATGGTCTCATCCAGCCCTGGTCTGAACCTGAACCTAAAGGTAAACTTAGCCCTAAAAACCAGAAAAACACAGTGAAACAAGTGCACACATGCAAACATTCCCACACAGATCCTGTGGTTCTTCCTGAGTGAAATTCTCGAGCTGCATCCAAAACACTTTCCTTAAAATGAAGCCTGAATACCAGTCATTCTATCTGGATGTGTGAAAATCCCACAGTGTTGCCACAGGAACACCCAGAGCAGGCGATGCAGACATCTTCCTGACCAAAGGTCGTCTGCTGACGTAGACGAGGCCGAGGTCACTGGCGTTTATAGAGAGGGGAGAAACGCTCAGCCAGACGCCCGTTCACACCCACTCATCATGACTGTTACACTGCTGTGTGTGACAGAAGAGGCGGAGACATGTCTGAGCAGCAGCAGATGTGGTAATCATCAGTGGTCACTGAAATCATGTGAAAATGCGACACAAGATGCACAAATCAGATAATAGAGTTAATTTTTCATCGTCAGTTCTTCCTTAAAGCTGATATCCAGAGTTTCTGAGAAATCTATGTTTATGTATCGTTCTTTTGAAATGCGAAAAAAATCCACAACTAGTCTTTTACTATGGTCTACTGTTGGTGGTCATTCATATACATTGATGTATATAAGTCCCTCCTTCGTCCTACAGACCCCTATACAAATAGAAACGATCGCCGAGTGTCCCCAGCCAATAGGCTTTAACTTCCTCTTTTGGAGACTGTCAATCAAAGTGAACGCAGAACTGTGCACGGAAACAAGGCCGTGCGTCACAACAGCAAACAGGTAAATATGATTTTGTCTCTTACCTGACCCATAGATCTATATCAATGTGACCCGATGCGACCTTGTTATGTTCCGCAATGCGCGTGCAGAAAAGTAGAAGCGGGGCTTCTGGTAGATTGCAGAGACAGGGGGAGGAAGTGGAGCTGTTGAGGGCGGGACATCGAGACGTCCTCTCATAAACTCTGAATATCAGCTTTAAGCACAGGTCCAACAACTTGATCCAATATACAGTACTCGTCTACTTGGCTTTATTTTTGACTGTTTGTTGCTATCCGGGTGTCTTTTGAGTACTTAAAGCGTAAAAAGTGGGGGCTTGTCCGGGATCATATGAAGCTGTTCTGGGCACAACAGTCAAATATTGCTGAGAAGATGAGCTTTAGTGTGGACAGTTTTGTTGCTAATCCCTCGTTGGAGCAGCTTGAAATGTGTCGGAAAGACAATTTGATTGAAATTGCTGCACAGTATGGGGTTGAAAAACCTAAAGGAAGTTTAAAAATGTGCATAAAGACACTGGTGTTGGAAAGATGGTGGCTCATTAAGAAACATTACTAAAAACCTCCATAAAGTCATTCATTATTACAACACTGTGTAATAACGCATGTGAACAGGTGGTGAATGATTGTTTGCTGGTTCTGCTCAGAACAAGTCAGTCATCAGTTAAAACGGAACAAAACACTAGTGAAGCTTAAACCTGCTCCTTATGTTTTCCTGTGAAACCACCCACAGTGTCAACAATTATCCAGTCTTTCACATAATAAACACTATCATCAGATTAACTCACAGTCTTTAATGGTAATATTATTACTAATTATACCATGATGGGAGTAAGTAGGGCCTCCGATTTTATGTGATTACAGAAAACAAACAGAAATGAAAATGGAAATGGTTATAATATGTTATGGTTTCATTTATTCAGACAACTTCCACACAGTGGAAGTCAAAGACACATCAAAGCGATCAGCAGGCGCCTCTGAGGAAGACTGACAGTTGACAGTTGAAACATGTCAGGAGGTCAAATTACATTTTCTGAAAAATAAAAAAGTTGTCTAAATCAATGAAACCTTAAAATATTGTTAAAAGAAAAGACAAAATAAACTTACTGGAATTACTACATGAAATTGGCAATATTATTATTATTATTTATTTTAACCAAAATTTATCAGAAATGGCATTAATGGTGATATGACATTGAAAGTACACGGTGGGCAAAGTGACAGTAATGTCAAATCATGCTACAAAACCGTGATATGACAGACTTCACCTCCTAAAATGGAAATAATATATGTATGAACTGTCATCTTGTCCCTGTGCAATGATCAATAACACCATTAAGATATTAATAGTAAATTATTTGCAGAACAATGGTTCCTAACTGGTCTGTTCTCTGGACTAACCATCAACCCTTATTATCAAACCATGGTCCATATCAAGAAAACATAGAAAAAGACTCAATAATTTAACTTTAGGACCAAAACATAATGATGAGATGATAAACCTACAAACCCTTCAGCGTTTCCATGTATGTATCACATGTGTCAGCAACAATCTCAGCTCAAAATATTGACATGTTCAGACGTGTGTGCCCTGGTGAATTCAGGCTCTGTTCCCCATTTATTTACTCAGACTTATTTTTATTAACTGAATCTAGACGTGGATGGTTTTCATGTGTCAACAAATGCAGGAGTATTTTTACTCTACTGTAATCAGTTCTCCACAAACACTGCTGAAGACAAAATAAAGGCCCCGAGTTGCAGACTCAATGTAAGCAGGTGAGGTTTGTTCATCTGCTACGATAACACTTCCAGTGTTTTAGTGGGATTTGTGTTTTGAAACTTGATCTGCAGAAACACAAGCAGCACATTACTGTACGAGTCTATCATGATCCTACGTTTCCATTCATGAGTGATGAAAGGGATGTTGAGATACGCTGGATAAACACGAGGGTTGGTTGGTTTAGAGCAGGGGGGTCCAAACCTGGACGCTCCTTGAGGGTCTTTAATCCGTCAGATTATAGACGTCACACAGCTGTACTGACAGGCTCGTCAGCGGACTTTCTGCAGAGATGCTGTATGACATTTTGGTAGATTAGACAGTGAGAGGAAAGAGTAACTTGACACTGAGGTTGTGGCTTAAAATTAAAAAAAAAAATGCCTTTGTTATGGGCGGGGCCCCTGGAGCAGTTAAGACACGCCCAGTCACTATCTAAGGCTACGTTCACACTGTAAGAAAATGTGACCTAAATCCAATCTTTTTGCCCATTTGCGACTTGTATCCGATCTGTTAAAAACAGTCTGAACAACACAATTCTTGCTTTGTTCAAATCCGATCCAGGTCACTTTCATACATAGTCCTAAATCAGTCTGGACGGCCGAGGCACTTTCTATCCGACTCCTACGTCATCACCATGTAAAATATGCGTCATAATCCTGAGTCCGAGGGGAAGCGAGTGGAAAAACAACAGCCATGGTGGTGGAAAGCATCCAAACAGTCCGTTGTACAAATGTAGCGGCCATCACAGCAAACGGCTAGAGCAATAAACCTGGCTCTCTTGTTTTTCACTAAAGTTATGTCGTGCTGACTTCTGTCGGAAAGAACATTCCTCACACAGTCCTACGCTGGACGCCTCCATATTTACTTCCGTAAACACAGTACGCGCCTGTGGGGTCATGGGTCATCGTTGGGCTACTTCTGCACATGCGGGTCACTTCAGTGTTGCATTCTGTTCATACTCTCAATCCTTCTGCTAATGTGGGTTTGAATCCCACTTTTGACATATACATTTTTTCATTTTAACATAATTAACACGGCAAATTCCACCTTTAAAAATACATTTAGGGTATTTTCTGGGTTAGGATTAGGATTAGGGATAGGGCTAAAATAAAAGGGTTAGCGGGGTAGCTAAAAATAAATATGAGCTAAAATACAACTGATGAACTTTAAGTCACGAAGTGCACCTATCATGTGACCTAAAATGTCCAATGAGGGGTGATGCGTATGCATAAAGTGGCAGTCTATGGATACATTTAACGTATCCATAGCCACGGCCTTACGCCATGGAAGTGTGTCTCTGTGTGCTACTGACTGGCACTGCTAAATGTGCTTTTTATTGTGGTTTCATTCCCCACACACTCACCGCCTCAATATTATTATTATTGTATTTTAATATTATACAAATATTTAATACTTGTAACAGTTGAAATTATCAAATCAGATTATTTACAATTATAACCCCCTAAAAAAAGAAGATCACGAAGAGTTGTTTGTGGTTGAAGTAGCTCGTGAGTCAAAAAAGGTTGGGCACCTCTGATATACAGTAAGTATCAGTACAATATAAGTGAAAAGATAATCTGCTCCTCAAGATCACAAGTACTGCATGTCTCCTATAGTGTGCACATGTCATCATACTTGCTCTGCAGAGAAACTGATTATGAGCTACTTGACCTTCATCATAACAGAACATAAACAACAATGACTGTCCATCTAAATGTCCCCTAAAAAATAAATCAAATTACATTACAGCAGTGATTGCCTGGCATTTAAAAAAGGATCAGAAAGACGTCTAGTGGACAAGCATGGGAAGCCAACATTGGCTTCATTCATTCATCAGATTCTAAAATGCTTAATTAAAAAAAAATTGTTATTAGTAGTGTTCAAGTCTGGTCCTCGAGAGCAACTGTCCTGCATATTTTAGATGTCTCTCTCTCTCTCTCTCTCTCTCTGTCTCTCTCTCTCTCTCTCTCTCTCTGTCTCTCTCTCTCTCTCTCTCTCTCTCTCTCTCTCTGCCTCCAATGTACAATTTAATGATGGCGTCATCATGCAGCTTTGTAGAAAGCATGATAATGAACTACAGATGGATGGATGGGTGAATATATGGATGGATGGATGGATGGATGGATGGATGGATGGGTGAATATATGGATGGATGGATGGGTGAATATATGGATGGATGGATGGATGGATGGGTGAATATATGGATGGATGGATGGATGGATGGGTGAATGTATGGATGGATGGGTGAATATATGGATGGATGGATGGGTGAATATATGGATGGATGGGTGAATGGATGGATGGATGGATGGATGGATGGATGGATGGATGGATGGATGGATGGATGGATGGATGGATGGGTGAATATATGGATAGATGGATGGGTGAATGTATGGTTGGATGGGTGAATATAGGGATGGATGGATGGGTGAATATATGGATGGATGGATGGATGGGTGAATGTATGGATGGATGGTTGAATATAAGGATGGATGGATAGGTGAATGTATGGTTGGATGGGTGAATATATGGATGGATGGATGGGTGAATATATGGATGGATGGATGGATGGGTGAATATATGGATGGATGGTTAGGTGAATCTATGGTTGGATGGATGGGTGAATGTATGGATGGTTGGGTGAATATATGGATGGATGGATGGGTGAATGTATGGATGGATGGGTGAATATATGGATGGATGGATGGATGGATGGATGAATTAATGGTTGGTGGATGGATAATACCAGAGACTATATGAGCTCAGTCACTGTCAGTTAGCACCATCTAATGGTTGTAGCTGGAAACTGTTCATCCATCCATCAGAATCAGAATCAGAATCAGAATCAGAATCAGCTTTATTGACCAGGTACAGTTTAGAACAATACGAGGAATTTGACTAGGTAGTTGCAGTGAGAGGAGACACATCAACACACCGGAGCAGCCATTTGCGGCGCCCACATATTTAGGTGAAAAAAGGGATCAATAACAGGAGGAGAGGAGGGGTGAGGGGAAAAAAAACTGCCAGTTTGAAACTGATTTCCCTAAACAGAGAAAGCAGTGTGAAACCAGGAAAAAAACCGCCTCTGCAAACATAAATGTAAGCATGACACAGTCAAACAACTCGAGACAAGGCATGTAGGAAGGGTTGGGTGGGAGGTTGGCTGGGGGAGGGGGTCAGGTGGGAAGAACAACAGGAGTCCAGCCGTTTGGGGACATGGGCGTGCTGCCAGTCGGCGCTGCAACCACGCCTCCATGCAGCTGCAGATGGGAGGTAGGGAAAGATGGCCGACGAGGCATTTGAAGTTGAAGACCTGTAGCTGCGTTACTGATAACCAGATGACGTGTGGAAAAGTTCAGCATCAACAGTTCCAGGAGGAATGTAGGGAAGGAGCGGGGGGAGGGAGTGGGGGGTAAGAGCCGCCGTCTGCAGAAACTTCCTGGTGATAAGAGTTGAGACAACCTTGGCTTTAGCCTTGGCAGCTGGGGAGCCGAAAGGGAGATAAGCAATGTGATTTGATACAGGCTATGTTAATTTCCAATAGCCTTCTGTCCTGGGTCTCTCTGCTGTAATCCAATGAGTGGCCTAGTTTCCACTTCCAAGCCGGGTCTCGATCCATCCATCCATCTATCCATCCATCCATCCATCCATCCATCCAGAAGACCCTGGGTGAGGGGATCTTTCTATGTGGAGTTTGCTTGTTCTCCTGCTCTTATGGAAGTTTCTGTCAGTGCTCTGGTTTTACTCCCACGTTCCAAAAACATACACGTAGAATGATGGAAGTCTCTGAATATGACAGCAGCAGACCCCCACGAGAGGCCTTTAGAGGAATAAGCAAGATAAATACAGTAAATAAAGGATAATAGACATCTTTGACTAATCATATTGTCTTAAAACAGTGGAAAAACCAGTGAGAATAGAAAACAGCAGAAGAATGAACTGGAGTCACTCAGAGCTGCAGACTATTGGGAAATGAAAGTGAAGTCCAAGCAGAAATTCTTCACTTATGTCTGAGGACGACTCTGATGGTGTCAGTGTGTGGACAGGAAAGTGTTTCACTAGAAAAGCACAACATGCATCTGTCAACCATCTGTGATCACCTCATTCATGGGAACTTTGTCAAGTTTTAGACGATGGGATTTCCCGTCATTGAATTTGTTCCTCTTTTTAGTGCCAGTTGTTGAAATTAACATTATTTCTACACTTTGACACATCTTGGGCAAACACATAATTCACAAAACAGGTAATAAAGGCCAAACATAATGAATCAGTACTTCTCAAAAACAAATACACAGTCGTTAACAAAAGCTGACAGAGGTAATGTTTGGAAAGGCAACTTTAGAAAGTGTTTCCTGAAATGAACAGGCTGTGCTTCTCATTTTAACTCTCAGAAATACGTTTGTTTTCTGCACAACAAGAACTTTTACCACTTTTTCTCCTCACATTTAATCCAAACACATTTTACACTGTAGTGTTTAATAAATGAAATAATGACATGCTCAACCTTTATTAGCTAAGACTATATACTGTATATGTTTGTATTTAATCATTTATTTGATAGAGACAAGTGTGAACAATTAACATTTATGACACTAAACCATTTATTGTGGGGCTAATTTGCAATGCCCGTCCCTATAAGGGCTTTTCAAATGCACATAGAAAATACAAAATACAGAAAATACATTTACAGTAACATTAATTCTGACATTTTTTGGGTTTTTTTTTTGTTAAATGTTGTCTGTAAAAGAAGGTACATGTGTATATACTGTATATGTTTATAAGTATTTATATATTTTGCATTATTTGAAAAAAGGCAACTCTTGCAATCAGCAAGGCCCTAGCATAATAGAATTAAAATAAAGATTTTCATCAGAGACAAGACAAGATTAGTCTCAGAAATGTAGTTGCTACAGCAGCAATAATTATACAGATGGAGGAGGTATAATAGAACATTTAATCTAAAGAAAAAACTATTCAAAAAACACTTCTTATTTAATATACTTATTGAGTTGAAAGATTATACCATGTATGTTTGCCTAGAGTTAAAGTCAAATAAAAACATGTTTATTTTTTCCAACTGGAAACTTTCTTTTTCTTTTTTTCCCTTTTCAAAAACATCGTATCATTATCGTGAACTCTGTGTGTGTGTGTGTGTGTGTGTGTGTGTGTGTGTGTGTGTGTGTGTGTGTGTGTGTGTGTGTGTGTGTGTGTGTGTGTGTGTGTGTGTGTGTGTGTTGAATAAGGGTGTGGTTATCTCCTATAACAGCCGGAGAAGCAGCGGCACACTGCGCGCTCCTTCCCCGCTCTCAGTGCACCATGTCCGGCCTCGCTCCTCCTCCTCCTCCGCAGCAGCAGCTGGTGTTCAACCAGCCGAAGGTAAGCGAACCGCTGCCCGCCTTTAATAACACCCACTGAGGCGATCACCGAGTAAAGCTCCGGATTAACCTTTAATAACACTTACACCGCGTTTTACAGCAAAGACACAAACAGTTGGAAACGTTTCATCTGTTTTCTCAGACAATTGTAGTTTCATTATTAATATTTATTTTGTTTTACACTAAAAACAAATGAAGTGTTTGAACTGCTAGTCAAACACTTGTTTTGATTTGACTATATATATATATATATATATATATATTTAAATACTCACTTTAGCAGCATTCATTGCAATGTTAGTTTATCAAAGAACAAGTAAAGGTGAATTTATATGTTTTATTTTGAAAAGGTGACTATAGGAGCACAAGGTCTGAAGTCTGAGCATCACACTGAGCTTCTCATACATGATGCAGTATAGATGAGATGTCTGAACTTGATCTCATCTCACAGGCAGGTTCTTCCTAGTAATGGTGTCAAACTCGAGGCGCGCAGGCCAAATCCAGCCGCTGGAGGGTTTTTGGTCAAAGTAATAATTCCAGAGAAAACGTGGATGAAAATTCTCATCACTGTAGTGTGTACTTCGGTTCCTCTAAATTGCCACAAATAAATGATTTTATCTGATATAAGAAGCAGAAGCTTGCAATCTTTCTATGCTCATCATTGTATAAAGATTTCTGTATTTTTAAATCACAAATTGTCCGGTGTAACATTTTCTCACAAATAGTCAAATAGAATTGAAAGTATCTATTTGTACGGTTGTCGTACGGACAACCCCTGGTGCTATTGGTACAGTTACCAAAGTACACGTACGTAGTGTCTTAGGGTTAGGGTTAGGTTATAACCCAATACCGCAGCAAGTGTTAGGGTTAGGTTTAGTCTTGTTGAAATTTAAAAACAAGACTTTGACTGTTTTGCCTCAAGGGATTGAAGAAGAAGAGGGGTCCTTATATAACGTTTAAACTTTAAAGAGAAAAAAATAAAAAATAAAGACAACGTAAAGGAACGTCAATACAGCAAAAAAAAATTGACACGGAGCAGAAAATAGGAAAAAGAAAAACAACATTAACATCAAAAGACAAGCAAAAAACACCAAAGAACAGAACAAAAAGCAACCACTGTTGCTTGTTACCATGCCTGCTTTTTTTGCTTGGTTGACATTACATGTAGTGGAATGTTTTCATGTCAGATATTCATGTTTTTTTCTTTTTCTAACATGTATGTAATAGATAAAAAAAAACAAATTCTTTAAAAGTAAACAGTTTGGTTGGTATTATGAAGTGATCCATCTTAGTCTCTGTTGTACAGTATATTTAAAATTAAGCTTTATTGAAGCAATAATATGTTTTATACCAAAATCTTTTGTAGCGCTGATACAGATGAAAAGTCGCCCAAAGGAGAAGAAAGTAAAGCCTCTGATTTTTCTTTAAAAATTTTCTCCAATTTGGTTTCAGAGTTTGACCCATTTCTGTGTCATTTCTGGCTTTCCCTAATTAGACGTCATTATTAATATTAAATATCTAGGTTGTATTGTTATTAAAAAGTTTCTATTTCTATGCATCAGATGTTCCTAAGAATGACGCCAGATTACGGAGCGTGAGATTTGACAAATCATGGAAAAATGCATGCAGCTAGGTGAGGGTTTTGTCTTTGTCATATTTAGCTATTTTCAGTTCAGGAAGTGAAGTCTGTCACTCTGAAATATTGAGAGATTTTGCGCGAGAATTTTTGACGCGTTCAACAACAAGTTTTTGGTGAAAAATGATATTAACTGTGTTTCCATTACAGTTTTTTGCAAAATAAAAGCGATATTTCTGAAGTTTTAACAAAATATAATTGTGCTTTGAACATAATAATTATAAGTATAATGCTAGGAAATGTCTCGGGCTTCTCTTCTGTCGACGCGTACCGCGCCATGTTTTCCCAGAGAGAAGTGGTCATGTGACCAGATACGTCACATCCTGTGACATGTAGTCACGTAAAAAGTGTTTTCATTGTGCTTTTGCGACACTTTTCAATATCAAAACGTGTGATAAAACTCCTCATGAAAGCGTAAAAACGTTTTAGTGATATTTGACTGTTTTTTGAAATTCAGGTGTTTCCATCACCAGTTTTTGTTGTGTTATTTAGAGTTTGCACATTTTCAGCTATTGTCCCAAAACATGCATGTGACGGTATATTGTGTCATTTTGTTTAAAATAAATATGTATTTTAAAATGAAAGAGAATACCGTTTCCCTTTCTGGAAGTGAATTAAAGAGCTGAAAAGCAGCCTCACATCATCCATCCATCATCCATGGAACAGTGAAATGAACGTATTCTGTTCATAACTTTGTATTTCCATTGACGTCCAACCAACATCCTGCCACCGCAGCGACTTCAAATACCGACATCTGATAATTTGATTTATGCTTTTATGCTGAGCAATGACTTTGGCAGGAGTTAACTCATCTCCTCAGTAGCAAAGATGGATGAGGTGTGTATACACCAGTGTGTATTTAAAGATGTAGCAGAGCTGCAAACATTAGCTAACTGCTTTATCTATAAAAGTAAGGATATCATATCATCTGTTCTTTAATAGAACACGCATCAATAAAATGTATGTTTTCTGGGAGTTTGTCATATCTGTCCAATAGCCACATGTACTTTATGTAGCATGGAGATAATAACTGTGTGTTTGTGGTTAATATTGACATTCTCACATCTTCAGATTGAGCTGCACGTGCACCTGGATGGAGCCATCAGAGTGCAAACTATCCTCGATGTGGCCAAGTAAGTCAATCTGTTTGAACATCATTAGAGCAGGAAGTGATTAGCACGTGTAATTGTAATTATACAACAGTTTGTTCCGACCAAGTAATTTTATTGGACAACTGGCATTCCATGAGTGCTGATATAGAGTAACAACATTTATAGACATCATCACTCCGTTGTACAGGCAACGGCGTCATCTTCCTTCCAGTTAGGGACCTCTTTGTTTTAGCGGAGTATAAAATAAATGATACTTTTTACGAATAAAATATGCTTGTAGAACTGTTGGATCAAAGCAATATCACACTCAAGGTTGTGCTGTTGTGCTGAATATCACTGGTGTAATTATTTACAGCCGAACCACAACAGTGGTGATCTTTCAGCTCAACAGGACGACCTGAAGTGTAACATTACCTAATTATCAGGAAGAACATTTATTGATAACGTATTACCATTACTACTACTACTAATAATAATAATACTAATGTAAATTGACTCACAATTTTAATGAATGTATGTTTCTACTTTTTTTCCACTCCTCGTCGGTCAAACATTGCCATTTTGTCTTTTTCTTTCTACCTACATTTTGTTTACTGTGTGTTTATTTGCTGATATTTATTAAATAAATAAACCATCACAACTACAAGTGTTTTTAGGGACATTTAAATGTATTTATAAACATGTAATGTCTTTATTCTATATGCACGATTTTTAAGCACTGTGTAACAAATCGTTACAACACTAAAACACCTTAGTGAATAGAAGCAAGTTAAGGAGTTAAATTAGTCAAATGTGTCGAGAAAACAATGGGATGTTTACATCATCAATCACGTGATTTCATGTTTCTCTTCACATCGTATAAATCGATAAATTAAGATTTTCGTGGGGAGAAACAATATGAGTTCAATTTAACTTTTTGATGCCCTGTTTCGTGTGGTGCTTAAAGCTGATCTCCAAAGTTTCTGAGAAATCTATGTTTATGTATCATTCTTTTGAAATGTGAAAAAATACCTCACTAGTCTTTTACTGTGATCAACTGCCGGTGGTCATTCATATACATTAAAGGGGACATATCATGCTAAATCCACTTTTTTAACCCCTAAATGCATTTTGTTGTATATTTAGAGTGTTTAAAAGTACAGAAAAGTTCAAATTAGTCTCTTCAGGTGCTCCGTTGATATCTTTATATTCTGTTTTGGTCATATTTTTCAATCTGTTTCGATCTTTTGATTCTCTATTACGTTTTTTGAACAATAACGTCACAGTATTTGCAGTGGAACTGCCAAATTAGGACATCGACTCCAGGCCCAACACTTCGAGCAATCCGCCATTTTTATTTCTCGCTTTTATTTTGTAGTCCAAGGTCAAGGATGCCGAAGTTACGAGAGGATAAGTCAAAATGTTGGGTTGTTGGATGTAGTAACCCAACGTATAAAGCTTCTACTAAAAGAGAAAAGAAAAGTCCAGGTACAAAGCTTGTGGATAAATGTCTTTGTGACGACAACAGAATTTATCTCGGAGCTGCTTTTCAAAGGGGGAGGGACTTGCTGCTTTTAAAAGGATTCTGAACGGACATTTCTCATGGACAGGTAATAAACATGTTTTAATCAAAAGTTATGGCACTCTAACAATAAATGTGTAGTTTTTGTAGTTATGTGGTTTTGTTATGTTTTGCAATGCACGTGCACAAACATAGAGGAGTAGCTTCTGGTAGATTGGCAGAGGCAGGGGGAGGAAGTAGAGCTATTGGGGGCGGGACATGGAGACGTTGCTCTCAGAAACTCTGGAGAGGAACTTTAAAGGTCCCATATCATGCTATTTTTCACACATCTCCATTTGTTCTAAGAACCCCAAAAACATAGTATTTGAGGTTTATTTTCCCAAAGTCGCCTGTTTTCCACAGTTTTAGCCTCTGAAAAATCACTTTCTGAGCAACTCTACACAAACAGGCTGATTTGCACCCTACTTATGCATATTCATGAGTGGGCGTGTCTATAGACAGGACATTGACTTCCTCTTCCCCGCACGGTGATTTAGGGCCAGAGGACGGCCCGCCCTCCTCCCACCCACTCCGTGTCCGAGCTCATGCTGCTTTATAAACACGAGACAGAGAGTGTGGGCGGGGCCTTCGCCGGTACATACATAGACTGTAGAACATACATACACAGCACTGCGCGAATGACGCTCACATGCTCACCTTCGTGGGCGTGTCGTGTCTTTACATGTCAGTCACGCCAGAGAGCTTCCTGGAGGCGTGGCTTCTCCAGCTCAGTGCCGTGTCAAATTCGTCATCAAAGTGGGAACGCGTCATCAAATTGGAGCGAGGTGTTTGGGCTCATCCTGCAGTAAGAAAGGAGCAAATCACCCTCTAACTAACGATTGAGGGAATCAATGAAAAAACACTTTGAGCATGTGTTTGAAGCCCTAATAGCACTTTATGATGTTTAAAGCACAGAAAAGTGGATTTAGCGTAACATGGGCCCTTTAAAAGAAAAAAAAAGATCACGTGATTTCAAGATGGTGGAACACAGGCTCTAAAACTGTGTAAAGTAATCCCATTTTTACATGGCGCAAAATAAAGCATTTTATAGATCATCTAATAAGTACATTTCAAAGGTTTTAGGCCACATTTGTAAAAACAGTGGAGGATCCCTTTAACTTGTGCATTGGATAGAGTTTGTGAGAAGCAACAACAAGTGGTTGGAAATGGTGGAATCAGATTGGGAACACATTACTTTAAGATTGAATACTTTAAACTTGTTTTGCAGGATGCACTTTTCTACTTTGTGTGATTTGGTTTTCTCGTCCTCTTCTGCTCAGGCGACGTGGCATCGACCTGCGAGCGCACACCGTTGAGGAGATGACACGGAGGATTGCTCTGGAGGAGCCGGCCACCCTCACTGTGTTCTTGGACAAGTTTAATCAGTACATGCACGTGGTTGCGTAAGTGCTGACTTGGCTGCTTCAGTTTCAGTTACCACTTTTAAAAAGGTTGAAATCACAGATATTTACAGTCAGAGCTTTTAACAATGAGGGCCAGAGTCCAGGAAGACTGTTAGCTCTCAGCCGCGATGCGTTCACATGCATTAGAGGGTGTGTGTGTGCGTGTGTGTGTGCGTGTGTGTGTGCGCTGCAGCTTGTGATTAATGGGTTGAAGACTCAGCAGGATTATGTAACGTAATATTGCACCACAACAGGGGGTGAGGGCTTTATACAGAGGACACACACATGGAGCTACAAACTCAGTGTTCACTCTCTTTCACTCTTGTGTTCATTTATCACAATGAGAACTTTCTAGCAGGCTGTTGTGTTTGAAAAGGCCAGAAACAATGAGAACTCACTGTCATTCTAAACATGTCAGCATGGCTTCATCTAGAGCAGGGGTTCTCAAGCTTTGGGGTCAGATACCTTCAAGAAACTAAGATTTTAGCCCCTTTTTGCTTTTTTTTTTACCCTTTTCTGCAACTACACTAAACTTACCATATTTTAACCTAATTTAATCACATTTTCTTGCCATATTTTTGCTCCTTTACTACATAACTCCCATTCCTGCCACTTCTCCATCAAATTTCAATGTCTTTTCTGCAAATTTCTTCCACTTTCGCGACATTTTCAGCACTTATAAACCCTTTCCATCACTTTTCCCACCTAATGTTGTATATGTTGACCCATTATTGACACTTTAACCTCTTTTCACCATATTTCATTGCCAATATAACCACATTCACGATTTGTCATGCACATTATTTGCCAGTTTAAACTAATTGTTCCTACTTTTTTAATTTTTCTGGCCACTCTAATTTGCAGCTTTTAACCAATTTCTGTGGTTTTTAAAATCCCATTTCACCACCTTTTCCACCATATTTGGTCACTTTTCATTTTTTATTAAAACAATGATTTACATATTTAAAATGACTATATACTATGGCATAAATAGTAATAAACTTCCTGGATCACAGTGGATATTATTCAGATAAAAAAATAAATGTGTTTATCACAGATTCATAGAACCCATAAAAGCAACTCAGTTATAGTAATGTGAGTACTTGTAATCCGTTACTTTCACCTCTGCTAGTACTACTAGCTAGCATTCAATGCTAATAAGGGGGCAGGAAAAGAAAATCAAGGCTTTCCATTGGCTTTCAAGAATATTACAACCAATCAGGGTGCTGGATTTGGTTATAATCTCTGCTATTACTACTTTGTTTACATTTCCTGAAAGCATTTCTGTTTTTTCCGTAATTGTGTTCCTTTTAAAGACCAATGGATGAAGGTGTTTAGGATAAATGAAACAAACAAGGATTGTGTTTTATCACTGCTACACTGTGTAAATGCTTAGTCAGCTAAATTCATAAGCTATTATTGTGATGGATTAGCGTTGGCTTTATCAGTGAGATAAGTATATCAGTGCTAATGAGCGTCGTTACTCACCCTGTGTTTCTGTTTGTGTTTCAGAGGAGACAGAGAAGCCATAAAAAGGATAGCTTATGAGTTTGTGGAGAACGAAGCCAAAGAGGGAGTGATTTACGTGGAGGTCAGATACTGTCCTCATCTGTTAGCTAATAGCGGCGTGGAGCCCATTCCCTGGAACCATGACGAGTGAGTCTTTACTCGTCAAATATCTTTCATGACGCGCTTTCTCAAAATAATAAACTTCTTTTCTTGTATTTTCTGTGGTATTTGTGTTGGCACAGGGGGGACCTGAGCCCAGACGAAGTGGTGCGACTGGTCAACCAAGGCCTGCGCGAGGGCGAGCGCGCCTTCAGTATCAAAGCCAGGTCCATTCTATGCTGCATGCGCCACATGCCAAGTAATGAGATATTATTGAGCAATAATTAGCAGTTATCTAATGAGATATCATTTCATAACAAAATAGCAGCACAGAATAAAAAGAGGCACGTGTAGAAAGCATGTGATTCTAACAGGTGGCAATAAAGAGGAAATTGGATATTTGCATTTTTTTTAATATGTTAGGCAGGGTTTTTCAACCTTGGGGTCGTGACCCCATTGGCCAGGACGGGCAACTTCTATCACAGCGGGGGCCACAAAAATGTCATTGGCTGATCTGAGGGCCACATTATTAGCATTCATGCTAGCATTTAGAATAAAGGCCAATCTGACACAAGAAAGAACAGCGGAGTTTGTCTTTGTTTGTTGTTTGGTTTTGTTGTTTTGTGAATTTTTACTGTTATATGATTATGTAGTCATTTTATGTATTTTCATATCATTTTGGCCATTTCTATTGTCATTTGTGGACAATTTGTTGTAATTGTGTGTGTTTTATGAGTAATTATGTGTGTTTGTTATTTCATGTTTTTTCGTTGTCATTTAGTGTATTTTATATAGTGTCATTTACATTTTTTAAACCTATTTTGTGTGTATTTTTGTAGTTGTTTTGTGAGTCCATTTCATTTTTGTGTATTTTTGTTGTTACTTTGTGTCCTTTCCTTACAATGTTATGCATTTTGCTGTGTTTTGGAGTCATTTTGTGCATTGGGATTAATATTTCTTCCAATTTTAAATGTTTGGGGGATTTGTTATGGGGGCCACACTGAATATGCCTGAGTGCCACCAATTGCTCATATCTGCCATATGGAGTTGCTTGAAATTGAAATGGGGTCACCTTAAATGTCTAGTAATTAATTAATAAAAAAAATGTACTGATTAAAAATACATTTAAAAATATTTAATTGGTATTCTTTTTCAAATTAAAATGCACAATCTTAAGCAACTGCATTCTATACTTTCACTTTCTCAAATATAAATCTAGTTCAAATAAAATTTAAAAGTTTAAAGACAAAAAGAAGAAAAATAAATGAATAAATAAATGAAATACATTATACAGGAGAAAAATGTCTGAGTTGGGACATCTTGTCACTTTGTGCACTAATCCTGGCTACTCTGTGTTTGTTACACAGTATAAGAAATGTGACCAAAAACTAAATTATAGTAAAAAAGGTCTTTGGGGTCACCACAAAATTGTGATATGAAAATGGGGTCACGATCCAAAATAGGTTGGGAACCACTGATGATAAGGTTTCATTTATTCAAGACAACTTTTTTCAGGAAATTGACTTTGATCTCCTGACCAGTTTGATGTGCACCCCCCTCCCCCTCCCCCACATTCTGACGTACCCTGAGGGGTCTGTGCTGTGGTCTCACTAAGCTCGACTACTAAACCAGGCTCAGCTGAAGTCATCGTAAACATCTGATTGCTCCTAGAAAGTGCTGAATCACACTTGTCCTTGGACACCTTATCTGTCACTCCCCAACCCTATCTCCCCCACCCCTATCTCAGCACGCTCCACCCAATGTCACTCTGTTTTTTTTCTCCTTCGCCGAGTTTTGGTTGATGTATTTAAAGCTAAAGTTCTCTGCGACGCCCTAGATGAAATATGAGATATTTATTTTTTAACTGTAAAATCTCACAAACCTGTAGATGTTACGTCCACGTGTGTTTGCTGCAGGTGACAAAAATTATGTTATTCATTTAACATGTTTCATGTATTTAGGGATGTTATTGTTAATTTCATTATTTGTGAGTTTTGTAATAATACTGCTCTGCACTGAGAAAATACTCCAAAATATTACAGTTATTATATTAGTGATTGCGGAGCTTATGTAAATGCAATTAAAACTGATGTTTAAACAGAAAAAAAACAAAAGAACTTGACTCAAATATAAAATTCTATATATTTATGTACAATCTATGTATTAAAAAAACCAATATATTGTATTTCGTTTGTAGTTCATATATTTACATATGTTTGTAAAATTTGGGCACAACTCTGTGATAGCAGTTAGCACAGGGCTAATCTAAATGACAGGTTTGCAGGTTTGTTTAAAAATATATTATTTTGTCAATATGCTAAATAAAATCAATTAGGCGCCAATGTTTTAAAATAGGATAAAATTCAACAGGAGTTATTGCTCGAAAAAATATGTAAAAGGTTGAAATTGCAGCTCAAAAGTTTGTTTTGATTTCTTTTTGAAATTTTCAAAAAAGTTTTGTGCATTGCATTGTGGGATGTGGAGTCCCTTAGACTGATGCATAGACGCATTTTTACTTCATTCTTACTGTGATTTCGAGAGTTTTCCCTGAAACTTGCAGCAGAACAATGATGAATGTTTATTTTGGAGAAGAAACCAGAACAAAAATGTAGTCAAACCAATCACTGTCCTCCTTGTCTGGCAAAGAAATCAGTCTATCCCACAATGCAATATGTGAAACTTCCAAAAATATCAAGAGGAGAGTGTCTACAGTGGACATATAAACACTTTGCTCATATTTCGCTACAGAACGCTTGCTGTGTGTTTGTGTGCGTTTGTGTGTAGCTGTGTTGTAATACGTTCATGTTACGTTCATGTTTTTCCAGGCTGGTCCATGGAGATCGTGGAACTTTGTAAGAAATACCAACACGACGGCGTCGTTGGCATCGACCTGGCAGGAGATGAGTCACTGAACTGTGAAGCCAACCCGGATCACAGGAGGGCCTACGAGGTGAGAGGAGAACCATGTTCGTCAGCGTTTAAAATGTGTCCAAAAGTGGCAAAAACGTGGCAAGAAAAGAGTGAAAAGTGACCAAAATGGGCCAAAAGCTGTCAAGAGTGGCCAAAAAATGGGCAAATAAAGATTAACCAGGTGGTATGTAATGGTAAAGGGCAGCTTAAATGGACCAAATGTGGCAAACAATAGTGAAAAAGGGCAAAGTGGGGAACAAAAAGAGGCAAAATGTAAGAAAAAGAGGAAAGAAGTGGTATTTATTGGGATGAAAAGTGGCCAAAAAAACTAAAGGACAAAAATTGGATAATAGTGTCAAAAAGAACTTGATGGACAAAAAATAGGGAAAAAAATGATATTTATTGGCAAACAGTAGCTAAAGTCTGAAAAAATTTTTGAAAAGGGGCAAAAAGTGGACAAAGGAAGTTGCAATATGGCCAAAGGAAAAAGTTTAAAACAGGTTAAAAAGTTTCCCCTTATTAAGGTTTTCTGAAGGAATAATAATTAAAATTACATGTCAAATAGAACCAAAGTTATGACAAAATATCCAAATTGCAAATATGGATGGCGGCCATCTTGGCCCGGGGCCCCATAGGAAGTAAAAACGACAGAAAACATTCATCAAATTATTTTCCTGTACCTTGATAAAGGTATCACTTTTTATCTCAATCTAATAATAATAATAATACATTTTATTTAAAAGCTCCTTTCAAAACACCCAAGGACACTGTACAATGGAGTCATAGAAGCAATAAAAACAGGAGCAACAGAATAAAAATAATACAAAACAGGTGCAACAGAATAAAACAGAGTACGGCATTGAGATGGTGAGTGTGTGACTCGGTGGTGTAGGACTCTCTGAACAGGTGAGTTTGGATTTGAATAGTGTGAGGGAGTCTATGATGTGGAGGTCCGGGGGGAGAGAGTTTTGGAGCTGGGCAGCAGAGCGGCTGAATGTTCTGCGCACCATGGTGATGAGTTTGACCGGTGGGACAGAGAGCTAGAGAGTGGAGGAGGCAGGAGTGGTGATGTGGAGGAGGTCGGATATGTACGGAGGGGCCAGGTTGTGAAGTACTTTAAATCTAATGAGGAGTATTTTGAAGTTGATTTTTTGGTTTTATGGGAAGCCAGTGAAGTTGTTGTAGAACGGGGGTGATATGGTGAGTGGTTGGGGTCCGTGTGATGATCCGTGCTGCAGAGTTTTGGAGGAGCTGCAGTTTCTGGAGGGATTTGTTGGGGAGGCCGAACAGAAGTGAGTTGCAGTAATCAATCCGGGAGGTGACGAGGCTGTGAACAAGGAAGGCGAGGGTGTGGGGGGTGAGAGAGGGGGCGGAGACGAGAGATCTCATCTAATTGATATTGTTGAGACAGCATGCCAGTCTTCAAAAACTCTGCAATTTCTTTCAAACAATATCACAAAATGTACGTAAATAATGACTCCTATAATGAAGGGTTTTTTCTAGAGCAGATCCAGCTCTGATATCTGTCATTTATTGTTTGTGTGATGCTGGAAAGGAAACAACTGAAAATGACTCACTCACAGTCTTAGAGTGCGTGACTGGTTTAATCTTAAAAATAAAGTTTGGTACAAGTATCTTGACTCTCGATCTTTAAACGCTAAAGTCAAAAACCTTGGTGTTCTGATTGACTCAGATCTTACATTCATCAGTCAGATCAAATCTATCATAAAAACAGCTTCTACCACCTAAAGAACATCTCCAGAGTTAAAGGTTTAATGACTCAGAAAGATTAGGAGAAACTGGTCAATGCTTTTATCTCCAGCAGACTGGACTATTGTAATGGTCTTCATCAAACATCTACAGCTGGTTCAGAACGCTGCAGCTCAGGTCTGAACCAGAACAAAGAGGTCAGAGCACATTAGTTAAGTTTTAAAGTCTTTACACTGGCTCCCAGTCAGCCTCAGAATAGACTTTAAAGTTCTGCTGCTGGTGTATAAATCTGTGAATGGGTTTGGTCCAGAATACATCAGTGAGATGTTAGTCAGGTATGAACCCAGCAGGTCTCTCAGATCTATGGACACAGGTCAGATAGTGGAGCCCAGAGCTCACAGTAAACATGGTGATGCTGCTTTTAGTTGTTATGCTGCAAAGAAGTGGAACAAACTGCAGCAGAGCTGAAGTCAGCATCACATGTGAACATTTTTAAATCAAAGTTAAAAGCACTTTTTTCTTTACTGCGTATGATTGAGAGAGAGATTTTTGGTCATGTTGTTGATGATGTAATGTGTTTGTTGATGATTTTAGTTGATTTTACTGATGATCTTAAATGTGTTTAGCTGTTGAATGTTTTCTGTTGCACTTTTTGATCATGTAAAGCACATTGAGTTGCCTTGTGTATGAAATGCACTATACAAATACACTTGTCTTGTCTTGTCTTGTCTTGTCTCACCTCACCTCACCTCGCCTCGTCTTGCCTTGCCTTGCCTTACATAGGCACGCAGTCAGAAATCCGGTAGAGGCACAAGCAAAGCAGGACTAACTATACTGGGTAAACGAGTGCAACTGGTGACAGCTGGGAGAAGAGGAGAAAATCAGCCTGAAAAGAGAAGGAAGTTAGAAAACAGGAAGTGAGTGTGACATTTGGGCCTGTTTTAACAAAAAGTTTAATCTAGATAAAATTGATCTGGATTTGGTTATCCATTTTTTTATACAGTTTGATCCCGAGTCGGCCACAGATTATAGGTGGGAAAACAAGAAATTTCAACAATAATATTCCCTAATTTGCACTTCCACCTTTAAATGATCAGTAAAGTAAGTACAATATTCAAGCAATAAGTGACAGAAATCTGGTTTTGTGATTAATTTTTATTTAATTTGGGGAAATCTTGTGGAATAATTCGAGTTAAATTGCAGGATTTGGAAAAAAAATTGAGTTATTTCAGTAGTTTTTAAAAAAAAATAACTACCATCATGATAAAACCGTGGGAAAACTGTGAGCACTGGCAAATATTTGTAAAGTTACATTAAATTTGTGTATTTGGAGGGACTGCGAGATCTACAACCGAATTAGTTGGTCATTTACACATTGATTCTTCATGTTTTTTCTGTCAATTTTACGTTCTCCTGCGGGCCAAATTGGATGCCCTAAAGGGCCGGAATTGGGCCCCGGGCCTTGAGTTTGACACTTGTGACGTTATCATCTTACTTTTGAATCCACCTTTCTGATAAAATCAGTTTAATCCAGATTTTTGGATTAAAGTGATCCCAATCCTATTAAAAAGTTGTGAAAAACCCAACCTAAAGGTTAAAGCAGGATCAAAACCATATTTGGATTACCAGTATGCAATCTAATCTGATTACGTAATCCGTTTTTTCTTTTGAAAAACCCATTTTCAAGATTTGATCCAATCTGTTATCCAGAATCGGAGCTGATTAATTTTGAAAAACCGGGCTTTGGTTGTTGCAGTATGGGGACACTTTCATGAAACTCTCTGAAAAATGAAATGTTGGAAGTATTAGCAGAAGAAGTGAGAAGATGAATTCTTGAATCACAGCAAACAGATGTGAATATAAGCAGAAGAAACACGAGGTTAGAAGATCAACCATGATGTTTACGTGCCTGTGAGTTTTTGTTAAAAGCACAGTGTTTGGAAGCATTCATCTTTGTGTTATCTGAAGCCAACACATTCCTTTCAGATTCTCCTCCAATAACAAATGTACTATATAAGAGGGAACAGAACGCTTTTAGCTGCCTTTGTTTCCGTTAGTCAAACTTTATTTTCAGACGAATAATATGAAGTGCAAATATCTTTTCTTCTCCACGATATAAGTCGAGGGCTACAGACACCGCAGAATGTAGAAGACAAAATACCCAAAATGAAGGCGTTGAAAAGAAATATCCTCAAATCAAGGAAACAAACGTAGAGGACTCTGGCCCAACGTCCAAACCCTGGACTACAGAAAGACAAAACGATCATTTCATGTCATTTCAACAAATTTCACTTGGGTCTCAAAAAAAAAACGTTTTGTGATCCAATATGCTCACTGTACATTTTTAGTTTGATCGGGTGAATACTTTTTGAGATATGGCCAACTCAGTGAGGGGGGGTATGCGATGATTTTCACACATCCTTATTTTTCTTCTATTTTCAGCTTCAAAAATTTCAGGAACTACATCACATAGGAAACTGACATTTTGTACATTAATACAGCTCCACCTACTCTCTCAGAATATAGAAAAACATATGCTATACACCCTATCTGGTGGACATGTCAGCCCCTCAAAATTGAAAAAAAGTTTGTCGAAGTTTGGGTCTGGAACATATTTGGGTCTTCGTTAAACATCTTAGCATATGCCTCAGCTCCCTGTAATGTGATCAGCTTAGAGCTATGAACATAGACTGTTCACATCACTAATGATTAGTCACATATATGCATTGGTTCTTGGGTGACAGTCTCATGAAATCTGAAAAAATAAACTATTTTTATTGGCCAATAACTGCATGCGGGAATGTAAGAAAAAATCTGATCTCTGTTTTAATTTGTACTATAAAGATGACTCTTTCTTGGGATATGAAATCATTTTTCTTTATGGGAATTCTTAATTTTTATTTTGGACCCCAAATTAGGGATATTTCACCCCTCGTGAATATTAGAAATCCTTTACATGAGACCATTGTAGCTTGTCTGTGTCTTATAATTATTTATTGTTTATTAGTTTTTCACTGCTGACATAAAAAATATAAAACCATTGTAAAACCATCTGAAACAACAAGCTCACATTGCTTCATTTGTTAAAGTCGAATGTTAATTATTATGGATTTGTGGCCATCTTTAAGGCTGTATTGGTTTATGGTTTATGGTGCTGGCCCTGTGTGTTCTTGGCGTGTTGCTACGTTATCTCTGTTCCACATGACCAAGCTTCCTGTGCCCCGCCCACCACACACTTAATAACGAGATAATACTACAGCGGTGCAAAGGTGGGCTGTAAATGTAGGAAACCGTGTGTGTGCTGCTTGTGTTTTGCTCCTCTCGGCTTCAGCTCACATGTCAGAGGAGTTCAGATTTCCATCAAAGGTCAGCCACGTCAATAATTCATGAGCGGCTTTTATAAGCCAGTGCAGTTTTACAGATGTGTGACAAATTTATTACCAGAAGCACTTTAACAATGAGGATTTTTTTCCACCAGGCATGTAAATAAACAAATACAACTCACGTCAAATGCATGATTATCATTATTTTATTATATAATTATTGACCATTTCATACATAAACACACAAAAAGGAATAAGAAGAATACGATTTATTTTTATGAAGCATTTAAAATAAAGAAAAATAACAAGAAAATGCATTATTAATGATCATTGTCTTCTTAGTTGTGTTTAGTTATTGATCATTTTTAGGGAGGCTTGGACATGCATCTATTTCCACCCTGACCTACTTATTCTGATCAGAATAATTTTATATTTTGTGATGAGTGCCACGAGATGACTTATTGTTGTAATTATCTCTGTATAAATAAAGTTGAAATTAATTCAATTTTTTTTATTTAACTGCAATAAACTATTATTTTTATCGGGGATATTAAGAGAGGAAAAGATGGTTTAATAATTATTCATCTATTTGTTTATTTGATGGGACAATGCACATTAACAAACACAACTTTTTTGGCAGCAATAAATGCAAATATTTTGGATCATAGCAAAAAAATGCGTATTTGCATCTGCATCTTCCCTAATCCTCTTCCGTACCATAGGCAGGTAAATGACAAACTTGACAATAAAACAAAAAATAAAAATAAGATGATAAATCACAATGAAAACAAAGAAGTTAAAAGTCATTGGAGTAGTTGTTATAGTGATGGATTAAATTACAGACACCTTTATTACTTAAACTTTCAATAATTTTATGTCTTTAAATAATCATTGAGTGGAGATTTGTCTGAGTTACTTTGCAAGATGATTTTTAGCGCCTTAATCTAGTGGTTGTCAAACGTTGTGCCGCGGCACACTGGTGTGGCGTGAGGCAAGTCCAGGCATGCCGTGGGATTTTGGGACAACAACCATACATTATTATTTCGTGCTCTTTAAATTCCTTGTTAACGGAATCAAACTGAATCACGGAATCGACCAATGAAAACGGAATCTACTGTTGAACGCAGAAATGAACAGAATCGGCATGAAACAATGTCACTGTGAGGAAAAGGACCGTTTTTTTTAAGGGGAAATGTTATTATTGTAGATATTTTACAGAGATGTGAAATCATGGAATCACATTCTCACTTTTCTGTGAATATAGTGGATTGAGTTTTGCTGTGTGTGTGTGTGTGTTGGTTTTTCTACCCTGGTGGGGTCCACCTCCTGAAGTATCACTCACGCCGTGGGGACCGGGAAAATTCAGGTTTGAACTTTTTCAGTGAGTGTTAGATGTTTCAAGTGATTTGTGTGTTCCCTTAAATTTTTCATAATTTTAGAAGTTAAAATCAGATCTGTATGACCTTCAGAAAGGGTGGATCCCATAAGACACCATTCTGTCATTGGTCCTCACGGTGTGATAAAAACGGGTGTGTGTGTGTGTGTGTGTGTGTGCGCGTGTTGTGGGGCCCATTGAGCAACAAACACTTAGGGTTCCAGTTCAAATAAAAAGCAGATGACTTCATGTAAGCATGCGTCTGAATGATAGATGTCTCTGCTGTGAGCGTATATAAAGCAGATGTTTTGGATGTGTTACAGGAAGCAGAACGATGTGGGATCCACAGGACAGTTCACGCAGGAGAGGTTGGGCCCGCCTCCGTGGTTAAGGAGGTACGACACGCTGCTCTCCAGTAACACAAAGTAACACACACACACTGACTGACAGCTAGAAAATTAATAATGCAATATGAAATGTAACCACTAGGGCTGGGACGATGTGCTTTTGTCCTTAAACGTTTTTAACATGATTCTTGGACGCGGATTTGACTCATATTGCGATTCTGATTTATTAAGTGTTGTTATTCAATAGTAATGAAAACTGTGACTTTAATTTCCCTTTTTTCCTCATCCCAAAAAAAAAAAAAAAAAGTTGAATCATTCACTTCTGGAAACAATGAGTCATAGTTTTTTTTTTTAAAAAAAGCAAAAAACTAGAAATCGTACGTCATTCGCTCTGACATTTATTTCAACTGTACATGAAAATAACACTACACGTTCACCTTTTGAACACATATGCAAACATGGTAAAAAAAAAACAAAACAAAAATAAATTAAAAATGATTTTCAATATCATTACAAAAAATGTGATATAAGATATTACGGAAGTGGATTGGGGACAAATTTTGACGGAGAAATTAATTTTAGGTAAATCAAGAATAATGTCGAGAATAAAGTGTAAATATAACTGTGATAGACTGGCACCCTGTCCAGGGTGTACCCCTGCCTCAAATGAACTCAAACACATTGTTGTGTAAAAGTTGAAGGTTTGCTAATAAAGTACAATCTACAGAAGCTGACTTGGGCCAATTCACCGTATACGACAACAGTCTCCATCCAAACTGACCCTAATCTGTTTCCGTAGCTACTCAACAGCCACAGACGGACTGAATGCTCCACCTATTCTATACTTCACTGGTTTTTCCTTCTGAACAGATTATGTTTTTGGCAATATCGTTTATCTTTTCAAAGTCCTTAAAGTAATTACAACGCCGTGTTCGCATCGTTAAAAAGAAAAAATCTCTTTGTTATTATAACCCAAGTTTAACGCATTCATTGATACACAGCATTCTGTAGACGACCACGATCTGTTGTTTGTTGTCATATGGTGAATTGGTCCTTGTCAGCTTCCATAGATTTAACTTTATTAGCAAACCTTCGATGTTTTCTCACGATATTGTATTTAGAGTTAATTTTCAAAATGTTTACTTTAATCTGTTTATTCTTGATTTACCCAAAATTATTTTCTCCATCAAAATCCTCTTCTGTAAAATATATAAAAATGTGACAATAAATGTCAAATTAGATCAGTACCAAATAAAAATGACTGTATTTTGATGTCCAAGGCATTACTTTTTATTTGGGTAAAAAAAATCAGTCGGTGTTCGTGGTGATGTTACTTATTTCAGTCATGGGTTCCTGATTTTCACCCCAACACGTGTCTGAAGGTCAAAGTGTTTTTCTTCTCCAAAACCCGTTTTTTACTCCAAAGACGTCTAAGATGAAGCCACACAGGGACCCATGATGTCACTCAGACAGGGACGTGTTTGTACTGTGAGTCTCACAGAGAACATGTCAACTTCCCTCCTAGAGGCAGTTTTATGGGTTTGAAGCCACTAAGCTAACCCTGGTTCTGCTGTGGTACTGTATGCATGCACACACACACACACACACACACACACACACACACACACACACTGTGTGTGTATCACAGCTGCTTCGTCTCCAGTATCCTCTCTCTAAGAAAGCATTTCCTCAGACGTCCAAGGTTCCACTTTAGAAATAGCCTCTGGACTTTAACTGACTAATGTGTGTGGGTGTGTGTGTGCGTGTGCGTGTGTGTGTGCGTGGTATTCCAGGCTGTTGAGGTGCTGAAAGCAGAACGTATCGGACACGGCTACAGAACCCTGGAGGACCAGAACCTTTACAGGAAGTTGTTGAAACTAAACATGCACTTTGAGGTGATGCACCACCACAACTTCACACTGTTCCTTATATCACAACACACACACACACACACACACACACATCTATTCTACAGCCAAAGTCCAAAAACACAACCTCAGTCCTGTTATCTAATCTATTAAACGCACTTTGCCCTGTAATTACACACTGATGATGATAATAACAGCTGATTAGAAGCTTTTATTACTTCATTAAAGCAATGTTGTCAGCAACATGTTTGTTGTTTTACAAAGAGAGACACACTGACCCCTACTGGACAGTTTAGTACTACATCATCTGGTAAATGCAATTAACTGTTTTTTATTGTAACAAAATACTCATCTTTAAAAAAAGTATTTAAATGAACCGTGTATTTTAATTTTGTGTTCTTTGTGTTGTTCTGTGTATTTCTATAGTTATTGTTCTTGAAGTCATTTGGTGGGTTTCTCTGTCATTTTGTGTGTTTTAGAATTTATTTTGTGTATTTTTGTTGGGATTCTGTGCGTTTTTGTGACATTTGGTGTGTCTTTGTTAATATTTTGAGTGTTTTTGGAGTTATTATGTGTCTTTATTTCTTGGTTCATATGTCTAGAGTCATTTAGTGTATAGTATTTGTCATTTTTGTGTATTTTTCTTGTTGTTTTGTGTGCTTTTGGAGTCAATGTGTGTATCGATGGTTGCACTGCTTTTAATTCAAACTTCTTGGTACAGATGTGTCCTCTTTCCAGTAAACTGACAGGTGCCTGTCACCCAGATTTCACCAAACATCCCATCATCACGTGAGTCTGTGTTACTGTTTTTATCTGACACATCATGTTATTTAACCTTCATTAATCCATTCATCAACTTTGCTTTGATGATCTTACCAACGGTCACTGACCAAATAAAAGCAGAGGTGCTGCTGATGCAGATTGTTGTCATTTCTATTAAAAGTAGTTTGAGCACGAATGTGATTTCGTTGATATCAACCATATTTAAGCTGTACTTGTCCTCACATTTGGAACACATTTCATCATCACTTTACAAGTGAAGCGTTGTGTACTAATAAGGGGGCGGAAAAAAACAAATGCAGGCTTCCCATTGGTTTAAAAATATTATAACCAATCAGGGAACTGGATTTGGTTCTAATCCCTCCTACTTCCTTTCATTACATCTACTAGTACTACTAGCCTATCATTTGGCTTTACGAGTAGCACTAGTGAGATTGTGAGTGTACTGGTAGAACTATGTTTCTTGTAGTACTAGTGAAGTTTTGCATTTTTACTAGTCACATATTTTAAGTCTATTACTAGGAACACAAAATTGTCTCCTGGTATAAGAAATGTTCCTCACTACTAAACTCTACTTGTGCACTAAAAGCTTTACTCATAAAACAAATGTTTTGTTAACTAGTACTAGTGAAATCAAAATCTCATACACTCTTTTTAGTCTACTAGTAGTACTAGTAAAGATAAATGAATCACTAGTAATACTAGTAGACCTGATAAATATATATTATATATATATATATATTATAAAACCAAATCCAGCTCCCTGATTGGTTGTAATATTTTTGAAAGCCAATGGCACGCCTGAATTGTGCACGAATAAACCTAATTGAGTACTTTTCGTAGAGTGTAACCATGGCTGATATCAATGATATTGAATTCCAAAGGTTCGGGTTCTTCGCTCGCTGATGTGTGTTGTTGTTGTTGTTGTTGTTGTTGCAGGTTTAAAAACGACAAAGCCAACTATTCCCTGAACACAGACGACCCTTTAGTGCTCAACTCAACCCTTCAACACGACTACAGCATCGCTCAGAAGTACATGGGCTTCACAGAGGAGGAGTTCAAACGAGTGGTGAGAATATTACATAATTACGATAGTGATTCACAGGAAAAAGGCCTTCAAAACCCCGACCATAAAGATCCTATAAGAATCGTTTACAATAAATAAATGAATAAATAAATAAATATATATATATTTATTACATGCTGACCGGAGTCTAGAAAGAAAAAAACCCAACCACATTTATTTCTTTATCTGAATAATATTCACTGTTATCCAGGAAGTTTAGTATTATTTGTGACAAAGTACATAATTATGTTAAAGATGTAAATCCTTGTTTTAATCAGAAATAAAATGGGTTAAAAGTGACCAAATATGGTGGAGAAGGTGGTAAAATTGGTCAAAAGTTGCAAATTAGAGTGGCCAAAAACAAACAGAAAAAGTGGCAAAAATGGGTTCGTAGTGTCAATATTGGCTTAAAAGTGGCAGAAAAAGTAGGAACAACTAGTTTAAACTGGCAAATAATGGGCATGACAAATCATGAATGTGGTAATTTTGGCAAAAATAGGTCAACATATGCAACAATAAGTGGGAAAAGCGGAGGAAAGGGTTTATAAGTGCTGAAAAGATCAAAAAAGGTTGAAAAGCACAGTTTTACATAACAACGTAAATATATCGATATCGATGAAATAAGCTGTAAAATATTGGTTAATAAATTATTCCAACTTTGTGCATCACTAATAATAACTAAACACAACTTAAAACAAACACACAATTAAGGCAACACAACATAAACACAATTTTGTCCACATCTGAACAGAATTTAATTCAAATAAAGCTAAAATATGTTCAGGACATAAAAGGTAAACCAACAACTCTGCAGTAATAAAACCATGATAAACAGGACAGTGTGAGGAGGCGTGTCTGTGTACTGATCTGTTACATTTCACCTTCATATTGATCTCTTCTTCTCAGAACATCTGCTCTGCACAGTCGAGTTTCCTGCCTGAGAAAGAAAAGCAAGAGCTGCTGTTGAAACTGTACGAGGCCTACGGGATGATCCAAAGCACTGCCTTTTAAACTCTATTCTCTCTACTCTACATGAAGCTACATTTTACTTTGCCTTACAGTAACAGTTCTTCTCTGCATGTCACCCAACGACTCGTGCATCGATGCATTCGATCCACATCTGGATCTGGGTTTATAGTGACGCACAATGGGGCCGATACACACTGTGTTGGAAAAGCGTAACATGTTGTTTTTCACTGTTTACTGTTTATCTCCATTGTTTGGTGCTGATTTTAAAAAACACAGTGTTACCTTTGAACACACGGTGGCGCCCTACAGTCACACAGACCTACAGTACCACTCACTCCAGTCTTAGCAAAGTGAACAATCCAATGCTTGGTCATGCAGTGTTTTTTAAAGATTATATTTATTTAAAAACATATTGTCGTCCATGTTCATGTATGTATGGCAGTTTTTAATGAAATAACTACAGTGAATAAAAGCATTTCTGCAACATTTTGTGTCGTATCATTAAATTGAGATGTTTAGGGTTTTTATGAATCTAAAGCAAAAAAAAAAAAAAAAAGACTATTAAATCACCTAGTAGAAATAGAATGGATTAGATATAATTAATTAACAACCACTGATCAGCCAAAACATTATGATCACTGAGTGAAACGATCACTGGTTAGTGGTTCAACTGAGAATGTGAACATAAAAACCACAACGTTCAGTGACTGAGTGAATGCATGAAAATAAAAACATTATAGGACACAATTCTCGACCTTTTCAGCCTGTGACCCCCAAAATAAAGGTTCCACAGACAGGGGACCCCCACTGTACCTGAAGGTGGTTGAACACAGTCATGTGGAGACAGGGTCATCTATAAGGGGGGATTTCTGGGGTCACATCAATAAATTCAGCAAAATGATGGTCCATTGTTCTATGAATCTGTGATAACCACATTTATTTATTTATTTGAATAATATCCACTGTTATACAAGAAGTTTACTATTATTTGTGCCACAGTATATAGTCATCTTGAAGATGTAAATTCTTGTTTTAATCAGAAATAAAATGGGTTAAAAGTGACCAAAGATGGTGGAAAATGTGGTGAAATGGGATTTTTAAAAACCACAGAAATTGGTTAAATGTTTCAAATTAGAGTGGACAAAAAATGGACAGAAAAAGTAGTATGAAGGGTTTAAAGTGTCAATATTAGCTTAAAAGTGGCAGAAAAAAAGTATGAACAAACAGGTTTAAACTGGCCGATACTGGGCATGACAAATTTTGAATGTGGTAAATTTGGCAAAAATGAGCAAGAAACATGAAGAGGTTAAAAGTGACAATAATGGGTCAACAAATGTGACATTGGGTTGAAAAAGTGGTGGAAAGGGTTTATAAGTGCCGAACATGTCTTGAAAGTGGAAAGAATATGCAGAAACGACATTGAAATTTGATAGAGAAGCGGCAGAAATGGGAGAAATATCGCAAAAATGCATTAAAAGGGGCAAAAATATCCCAAAAAAAGTGATGAAAATAGGTGAAAATATGCATATTGCAGAAAAAGGGTAAAAAATAAGCTCTTCAATGAGCTCTTAAAGGCATCTGGCGACCCCCCTCTTTGTGTCTCGCGACCCCAAGGTTGAATATGCAGCTTCTAAATTGCTTTTCATTTCTACTAGGAAAGATTACATAGAAAGTTTCAGATGAGCTGTCTTTGTTATTTGGGTTGAGTATTTCTACTTGTTAGTAAAGCTAAAGATATGCACTGTGCTGCTCCCTTATTAGAGACGGAGTTGGAAGGAAGCGTAAACACTGATTTCCTGTGGCCGTCACAGTGTTCACAGGAGCTGCATTCACTCATAATTGTGTGTGCGTGTGTGGGCTGAACACACAGAGCAGGAGCGGTTTTTTTTTTTCAGTACTTCATGAGTATTTTATTACACAAAGAAAATCTGCTATCACAAAGTTATCACTGAACATTTAGCAATAAATACAACAGCCAAGTGGAGACAATGTTTTTTTGGGTTACTCTAAAAAGAAAAAAGACTGAAGTGTGTAACTAAAAAGAAGGAGCACAAACGCACACGTAGAAAGGACATGACGCACAGATGGTTTAGGAACAGTCCATATTAGGCTGGAAATGCCTCCCGTTTATCCCCCGTCCATCCCAGCAGACATGAATCCAAAGTTTGTGTGCTTTCCTTTGCTTTCTGCTCGTGTCGGGAATTTAAATGACTAACAAACGCGTGTTAGAGCAGCCCCTCCATTGTCTCTCCTTCTCTGCTCTGTTACAATCTGATCCCACGGATAAAGGCCAACAGTTGGAGACTGGCAGTGAGTGGAGAAAAGTGTCCTCGTGTCCATGTCTGTGTCCTCTCTCTCCACACCTTCACCACTTCAACCCCTCCGTCCTCCTCACGTCAATCTCTCCATTGTCTCCTGGTGTCCTTGTCTAGGACGGGCCCCCCTGGGCGTCTTGGCTGGTGGAGCCCTCGGCCTCAGGGGCTGGAGAGGCTCCAGCGTCTCCTTCTGCTGACAAACATAAGGAAGAAAATATGTTGGTGTGGGAAAAAAAAGAAATGTGTCAAAGCTAACACAGGAACAGGCTTTCCCTACAGCAAGGAAACAGACTTCCTGCTCACTCTTGGCAACAGATACCACAGCACATCTTCAGTGCTCAGTGGATTCTTTCGTGCAGTTAACGTCAACTACAATAGATTGAGCGAGTGATTTTAATGAAAATGACAAACTTTGAAAGTAAAACTGTTCTAATTTGGTCAATAATCAACATAATAAATGCAACTGTTTCAGAAAAAACCATTCATATGATATGATTCTTCAATATGTTCTGTCATCTGACTTAAACTAAATAAAAACAAATGTGAGTGAAACTAATTAGCAACACTTTCACACTGTTAATTGAATAATAACAGGAATATTGGTACATAATAAAGCTGCTCTTTCCTCCAGTAATGTGGACAGACTGCTGTGCCTCAGCAGCTGAATGTAAAAGAGCAATTATTCAGCAGTTCGCTCATGTTTACACCGAATTTTTTTAAATCGATGAGTTAGATTTTTCTATTTTAATAGACTATCTTTGTTATTGTTTTGAGAATAAATAAGGTTTATGGTGAGTACAGACAGGCGTTTAATGAATCCCAATGGTTAACAAGTGATTCAATGTTTTTCTTTGTGAAAACAAATGCAATTCCATATTTCAACCTAATAAATGCAACTGTTTTGCAAAACACACAATTTCCATGATAGGATTTTTCAGTATTTCTATCACCTTCCATAAACTGAATGTAAACAAATGAGAGTGAACTGAATGAGCATCACTATGCAGAAGCCTGTGTGAAACACTTCCACACTGTCAATAATAACAGGAATATTGGTACATTGTTGTAATTAATAATATAATAATAAAGCTGCTCTTTTCACCCAGTAATGTGGAAAGACTGCTGTGCCTCAGCAGCTGAATGTAAAAGAGCAATTATTCAGCAGTTCTCTCATATTTACACTGGACTGTTTTAATATCTATGTGGTGTGGCTCTATGGACCTGCAGCCTTCAGGTCCATCTCAGCCATGTCTTTGGTGAGTTCACTGGTGCTGGGCGCGCCCTTCCCCTCCCCCGCGATGTCGGGTACTGCGTTCCTGCGGCCTGTGCGATCACAGTTGATGAAGTCCGAGTACGACGTCTCCACGTCCATCATCTGTCCATGACCAGCGTTCTCATAACACCTGTCAGAGGGAGGACAGGTTCAGGAAACCAGAAACAAAACAAACGACAACAACACAGTCACTGTCATCCAACATTCCCAGCGTTGGATGAAATACTGGAGGGCTCCAGTAGGGGTAACAAGGAAGACCAAAGTGCTCCATCTGTGGCGCTAACACGTGACCACTGTCCATTGCATCAGTTTGCTTTGACTGTGAGTGAACCTAAAGAGCAACTATGCAGAAGCCTGAAGTGTGCAACACTCCCACATTGTGAAAAATAACAAGAATATTAGTATGTTGTAACTATTATTAGAATAATAAAACTGCTCTTTCCTCCAGTAATGTGAACGGGCTGCTGTGCCTCAGAGACTGAATGTAAAAGAGCAATTATTCAGCAGTGCTCTCATATTTACACTGGAACCTTTTGAAGTTAGGTGCTTATGTTTTTAATGGACTATCTTGGTTATTGTTTTGAGAATACATAAGATTAACGGTAAGAACAAACTGGCGTTTAGCAAAGCCCAATGGCTCACACATGGTTCACTGTATTTCTTTGTGGAAAAAAAAACGCCAATACATATTTCAACCTAATAAATGCAACTGTTTCACAAAAAACACAATTTCTGTGCAATGACTTTAATCAGTGAACAAATTTACAGAAGTAATTAATCGCCATTAATTAGTCATATTGGCAATTAATTAGTTACATTTTTTTAGCTGATTCACACCTCTAATATATTTAATAGATTAACAACACTGGTAATGATACTATTAAAAAAATAATAATAAAGAGAAAAAACAAAAATGAATGAATGAAATATCAAAAATAAAATAGTAATTTTCAAACAAATAATCCACTGCTCAGTTATTAAATTCTTTGGGAGGTAAATCCTGATTCAGAGGGTTGGCAGCTGACAGGGTGTTATTAAAAGGAAACTAGAGAGGTTAATAATATTGCCACTATTTTTGAACACCCATTAAATGCTCGACTGACGTGTGCTAATTGTCCGTTCCACTTACAGCGGCTCAATCAGTAGCTTGCACAGTCATCTTGCTCTACGGTGTCCACTTATCTGTGTTTCATTGTGAAATAAATGAGGATGACTGGGTGAGAGTATAGTGCTGATCAATATGGAACGCTAGCGTTCACACAAAGAGGAAAGAAATCCAACCCGGTTCCAATTAGCTATTCATCTCTGCTCCTGTTTCCTGTTCTCAGCCAAATAGGTCAAGGCTCCTGCAAAACCACTACAAATATTTACAGAGCTCCAGAACAAAAGGAAATGAATAAGAAAAGGAGACGGAGGCATTGGATTCCTCTGTAAATGTCGTCACTGCTGCAGCGTTATTCCAGATGGAGCTTTACATACGTGTAGCATGACGGACTAGTTCACAGCTACAGACCTGCATCACAGCCGTGTGACAACACGGAACGACTAGGATCCACAGAGGCTGAGAATCTATAACAAACATGAGAGCGAGAGGGAGTCCCTGAGGGGGAGAGCACGCACACACAGGCAGCTGGCAGACATGATGATAGCACACCAATCCAAGAACAGCCGGTTCTCCTCACAAATACTCCTCCTAAAATGGCACGTGCTCATCATGCGAAACAAGAAGCACCATGGATGGATGGGTGGATTTTTTGTGCACGTGTAGACACTGACGGTGCCTCTAAAGCCTTTAAACGTTGAGAAATACCTCAGGAAATGTCACTGAGAATGTCACTAACAGAAGGTTTTCTTTGAGCACTAGAAACCAAATTCTCCTCCACACTTTACATACCTGGATTTGAAAACATGGGAAATTTTCTGGCACCCGTTACGAGACGTCCCACCACCCCAACCAAGCTGCAGTATCCTTTATATTTTAAGACAGGTGTACAAGAATTCTAAAATCGCCATTTGTCAACCACTTACTAAACACTATTAGGTGATAAGAATGTGGTAGGCCGACCTTTGTTGACATTGAAATGCTGTGAACAATCCTACATTATAATACAGCCTAAATGATAAATTAAGGGGTACATGAAGCACATTTTTATTTAATATACTTACAGTTCAGGTCAAGTCAACACATTGCATATTTACTGCTAATTTCACATTGCTTGTCTTTAAGTTAGACATTCACATTTCATTTTCTTTACTTTCATTTCTCATGCTCACTCTTGTGGTTCTCTGGCTTTCACTATTGACTTATTTTACAGATTTGTTGCAGACTTTCAATCCTTTAACAAGTTTTCCCAATTTTCTAAGGTATTTACACAACTTCTTTGTTTTTTTTACATCCAACGATCTGTCTTGTTAGTTGTTTCCGAGTTTGCTCCTGCTGTCAACGCTAATCTAATCTAATCTAATCTAATCTCTAGAGGCTAGTGACAGCGTTCAGTTTCGAGAGGCCGGGGAATGTTTGGATTTATTTATCTTTTAATTACTATTAAAATATAACACAGGATGTTTACGGGATAATACTAATATGGGAACATGGCAGTAAAGAGGAGTAAAATATGATAGTTTCCCAGCCAAAACGGGAGACGTCACCTGACAGATATGACACTGCGTATCAGTAGAGCTGTAAACTGGAGTTGGCCTGTCTGCAAACGGTTTTAAGAAAAAAGTTCTGATATGTGATTATAGAATCTCTTCTGGTCCTGGTCACACTGCCCTAAGCAGGGCAGATACCATCATACACTGATAAAAATTTGCCAAGGCCTCTTCTCAGGGACTCTGTCATTGTTATGCTTAGCACTATCAGCAGCATACAAAACCCTGAGAGCACAGAACAATAGACCGGTCTGCCTCATAAACCCTTTGACCAAATAAATCCTGTTTACCAGTAAAACTACAACTTGACTATGTCTCATTCCATTCAAAACCGTCACAATAAATACAATAAATTAAATCACTCTTGTCGAACTCTTGCCATTTTAGTGAAAAAATGTAAGAGTGACTACCCGGCTATTAGAATCAAATATTTCTATTGGCTGAGAATGGTGGTTTGTGACGTTTTGGGGGTTCTTACATCACTAACCACCACTGTTAGCCCCGCCCCTTCTATAAAGACTAGCACCTGTGGACTCGGCAACCTGTGGTGAGTAAACTGGACCAAGAGAAGAGTGAATAGAGAGCTATAGTGAGTATTGAGTAGCTCGTTAGCAAAACATAGATTGTTCCTTATCGATTTCATGGTATTGGCTGGGCGTGTCTTAACTGCTCCAGAAGCCCCTCCCATAAAGGCATGTTATGAAATTCAAGCTGAGACGCACGTCAGACAAAACCTCAGGGTTTAGTCTCTTTAAAGGTCAGATCATGCTAGTAAATTACCAGTGAGCTCATACTTGCTGGAAAAGACTAAAATTCATACTAATTAAGATTAAACAAACCAGTAAATGTAGATACGGTATGTAACCTTTAAACGTTGAGAAATACCTCAGGAAATGTCACTGAGCTCCTAACAGCAGGTTTTCTCTGAGAGCACTAAAACCAATTCTCCTCCGCACTGCGGCCATTGTGATTCTCTGCAGATTATAATCAAGATAACTGGGCTATGAAGCCCTCAGAGAGACAAACAATCAAGGTTTTCTACCCAACAGTAAATGTACATGACAAACACCTAAGGTCCTAGAGCTTGGTTTAACTATTGATCCCCGTCACACGTGCCGCGATTTCCTATGTTATTCCTAGAACAGTATGTCATACAGGGAGTGAACTACACTTATAAAGGACTTTTATTTTATATTCTTTCAGGCATTTTTGATCCTCGAGTGCAAACAAAACTGAAGCCCTTTTTTGGTGGTGATTCCTAGTAGAGCTGGGCGATATATCAATATTCAAGATATATCGAGTTTTCTAATTTGTCGATATAGAAAATTACAATATTGCCTAATGCCGATATTGATATACATGTTTTTTTCACCACTTATTATGTATCAAAATAGTTGTATTAGGAGTTGCTGCTTTCACTACTTCTCAGAACAGCATGAAAAGCACATTTAGATGGATTTCTGAGTGTGTCCTACTCTTAACCCAGACCTACCTTTAAACAGCGCTTTGAGTGTCCAAAAAAGCGCAACATAAATCCAATGCATTATTATTATTACTATGAATAATAATAATAATAATAATAACAATAATAATAAAAATAATAATAATTAACAAGCCACACTACAGAACTCACTGACACACGCTGTCCCTTAGAGGAGAAAAAGTCAAAAGTGCAGTAGAAGGCTGTCATTAAATGTTGTTCATTACCCTAACCTTAACCCTCATCCCCATATCTAACCCCACTAGATCACACCATCTAACTCAAAAAATGCCAACATAGCTCCAAAGGTGTCATGATTTAGTGAACAACACCTAATAACAGCTTTCATGACACCTTAGTCATGCTAATGACAGACAATGACAGCGTAATGTCAGCCGTATGTATAAAACTTCAAGTAAAGTGTTACCAAATATTTAATTAAAACATTAAGAGTACAAATGGAGTGGACGAGGGGTGGGGGGGGATGCATGATACGAAAACAATTTGGAAATCACTGCCGTCGTCACATTAGCCCTAAAGCACGACGAAGCTAACGCCAGATTTCAAGCTGCTCTGCAAACATCTGAGAAATTGCTCAAGATCTCAACCAAAGAAATTCATATGAAACAATGTCACACTTTGAATGAACTGCTGTTCTCCTCCATAACAAAATCAATCTGAAACAGATTTCTATGATCAAACATCTCCATGTGCAGCATTGTTGTTTGCCTTCTTTCTCCCCATTACTCTGGTTGTTATGGCAGCTTATGGAAACCCCATTTCATTGCCATTTGTTCATCTAATTAGCCAGCTTGCCTGCACATGTGGACACAGTCGTACCATGAGATCATTAACAGGTTACCATGGAGTGACGGTGATGATGGCGGTTGATGAGACGCCCTCTCGTCAGTAAGTGTTTACACTGCTCGCTGCCTCTCAGGTCCCAGCTGTGGTGGAGGCCGTTTGACAAAGCCGCGTTTTGGAAATCACTTTATCTCCGACGCTCTGCGAGCACTCAAAGCAATCTGAGATGATAAACTTGTTTCTGTGGCGCCGCCGTAAGTAGACGAAGCAGCTGAGGTCGGTTTCTGCTCGTCACCTGCGGTCATTTGTTTAATGCAAAGTTGAAAATGCAAATAGGTGAAGATGCGAGTAGCGCGGAGGAGGTTCAATGACCCTCTGAACAAATTTCAGCTCTCCATTATCCAGTCTAAGCCATGAATAATAAAGTGCTATGATCTGAATGCCTTTTTGAAGTTTGTTTTCATGTCATTTAGTAAACTGCAGCTGATTCATCATTTCATTTACTGTAAATAATAAATAATACAGTACAACTCAGCCACACTTGGTGAGTATCAACCTGTCCAGTAAAGAAGGATTAATGACCAACAACCAGTGGGACGGACCAGCACCAGATTGATGGACGAGGTTTTTAGTGCGACAACCTGATTAAGAACAAGAGCACTCAGAGAACGCAAACCTCCACCAAGAGCCACATCTCTTCTTTGAGCAGAGAAAGGCAACTTTTATCACAAAAACGTGATCGTCTGATCCGAGGGCCACATTATCAACATTCATGTCAACAATCTGAACATTATCACAGGAAAGAACAAATTGTTTGTGTGTTTGCATTGTCATTTTGTTGTCTATTTTTTTAGAGTCTTAGTTTTTAGAGTCATTTTCTTGTCATTTGGTATATTTTTTTTGTAATATTGTTGTAGTCTTGTCTGTTTTTCAATGTAATTTTGTGTATTTTTGTTGTTCCTAACTGTAGTGCCAATACACAAACTGCATTTGTTTGTATTTTGTATGTTTTATGGAGTCATTTTGTGAATTATTCTGTATTTTGGTTAGTTTACTTTGGGGGACACTCAAAATTAGACCAAGGGCCGCATGTGGCCCCCGGGGCGCCAGGTGCCCATGTCTGCTTTAAAGGCTTGGAAAAATGTATATTCACATTATTAATCACACAGTAGGTCCAAATGTATGATATTGGACACCCTCATTTTTAAGACAAAATTTGTGATAAAAATGCACATTCTGGATTACATGTGGATGAAACTCTGTTATTCATAAATTAGTTAAATTTGAATAACGATCGATTAATTACAAAACGACATGTGAATCTTTGAAATTTTCCTAATGATGAGATAGGGATATTTCTATTTTTCAAACTGATCCAGAATCAGTATATTGATCTCCACAAATTTAATAAAATATTCCATGGCCTAAGGCAGACATTGGCAACTGGTGGCCCTCAGTCTAATGTTTTGTGGCCCCCAAATCAAATCCCCCAAAATTGTAATTGAAGGAATGAGGAACACAATAACACACAAAATAACTCCCAAAAAAACACAAATCGGCAGCAAAATGCCCAAAGTACACAAAAAAGTCCAAAAACAACAACAACAACCACTTAAACACACAAAATGACTCCAAAAACACACAAAACAACAACACATTACAGAATAGCTCTATAGACACACTAACGGCAAAATACAGAAAACAACAAAAATACAGAAAATGACGCCAAAAAGGCACAAATTGAGAACAAAAGTGCAGAAAATGAGAGAAAAATTACAAGAACACAAAAAAAACCAAAAACACACATGACTCCAAAACCCAAAAAATAGCTAAAAATTGACAAAACATCAAAAAGATAAAACCCTTTTTTCTCCTCGTCTCAATGCTGACATGAATGTTGATCATGTGGCCCTCGGATCAGATACAATCACAGTTTTATGGTCCCTGCTGTAATAGAGTTGCCCATCCCTGGCCTAAAGTCTATCTTTGGCTACATTTTTGTCAAAATCTTTAAGTACTATTGATGTAATCCTGCCTGGTAATTATGTTCACTTTAATAATTGAATTTAATTCTGGGCTAACTCTCCTAAAGTGGCACTTACACTTGTAAGATGTGATATTCCCTGATTGTCCTGAGCAGCGTGAGTGAAACAAGAAGACATAGTCATCAACATCCCCCGCCAGAATGGTTGTCATAACTCACAACCTTTTCGTAAATGTCCTAAATCTAAGAACTTATATGTATACATAAGAAAATATTATCACATTAGAATATAAAATTACTATCTTAAACAGTTTCTAAAAAAAGCTGTCCCCTTTGAAGACACCTCGAACAGAGTAAAGAAAACCGAAACAAGGGCAATAACTCTGGAAAAAATATTTTCCCCCTTCTCATTTTCGAACTCCATCAAGGTATTGATACCCTGAAGCCACCCACCAAACTTGGTTATCCTATCTTAAACAGTTTCTAAGAAAAAAGATACCTCAAACAGAGCCCAAAAAATGGAACAAGGGCAATAACTCCGGTACAAATAATTGCGCGCTTCTCATTTTCGAACTCCATCAAGGCATTGATACCCTGAAGCCACACACCAAATTTGGTTATCCTATCTTAAACAGTTTCTGAGAAAAAATGTCCCCTTTGAAGATACCTCGAACAGAGTAAAGAATAACAGAACAAGGGCAATAACTCTGGAAGAAATGATTGCACGCTTCTCATTCTCGAACTCCATCAAGATATTGATAACATGAAGCCACATACCGAATTTGGTTATCCCATCTTAAATAGATTCTGAGAAAAGCTGTCCCCTTTAACTCGGACAGACGGACGAACGCACGGAGCTCAAACCTATATCCCCCTTCCACACTTCCACACTGTGGCGGGGGATAATAACAGAGGGAACGTAGAGAAAGGTGATACAGCCTGAGATGTAAACAGCCCTCAGAGACTAACATCACAGGTGTGCTTTTTCACTGTAGACGATAACAAGTCAATCCTCAGAGGCTGCACCTCCAGCCTAAGGATGAACTAGGCCTCACTGTCAATTCTTCTTCCCTAAAGTTATTTATAATAAAAGAGCCTAATATATTCTTTGTATAAGAGGAAGTAAAGTAAATGTCCAAGCTGTCCATTGCAGGCCAAAGGTGTTCTGGTCTGTATGAGCAGTGAGCAACAGGGTGAGGTGACGTGTAACCCGAGCTTTAGACATGGAGATATGAGGAACAAAAGCCATTGTGATCACGGATGTAACATGATCCAGCGTTGGAGCTCAGTGAGGCCCATGAGAGCAGAGTCTGCTGCTGCCAGCTCATCCAAACCTCTTAAGCCTTGTGTTGTAAATAGATGCCCTTAGCACTACAGCAACCAGTGCACAGGCTTTTTTTTTCTACTTTCTGAAGCCGACACTCATCGGGAAACTCACGTGGATGAGTGGAAGATAAAAGGCAGCAAATTTATTACATTTTCAAAAGGAACGAGCTTTCAGAGGTGTAAAGAGTGCTGATTTTTCTTACTTAAGTAGAAGTACTGTTACTTGATTGAAAATGTACTCAAGTACAAGTAAGTCAAACATAAAATACTCGAGTAAAAAATAGCTCAATTAAATAGTACTCAAAGTAAAAGTTACTAGTTACAAGTTTATTTTTGGTAATAAATCTTGTCACAGTTCCCAAACATCTCATGTATTAACTTAAAAAGGAAGAGACCACATTTTGCACAATTGGAACTGAATTCATCTATATATAATGTTTGTCAAAATCTACAATTATTTTTAGAATAAAATAACACTAATGAATTCAATTAAAAATAATAAAATCCCCAGGCTTTACGTATAGCTACAATTATCAACTTTAAAACTGAGGAAAAAATCAGCATTCAATGCGCCGTGCATTACGTAGACTAGTCGGCTATGATGTGATGCATTTGATTGTTGTCTTTTCATTTTTTGTAGTTTCAAAATGTCCATTGATCATTTTAAAACAAAAAATAATAATTTACTCAGTAATGATTGGTGTAAAAATGTAATAAATTACTTTACTTCTACTTAAAAAAGTACAAGTAGCCATAAAACCAACTCAATCACAGTAATGTGAGTATTTGTAATCCGTTACTTTTACCTCTGCTAACTTTAACAGTTACTAGTAAGAGATTAAAAACAAAAAACAGCAAGAATGCTCTTTTTTTTTTGCTACAGAAAGCTACAAAGTTCGTCTCCATCTTACATTCCAAAAGTCTGCTAATGTCGTCATCACGTAAACGCTACATGTGGTGTAAAACACGCAACTCAATGCACCACCGCCGAGTAGCATGGAAGGGTCGTTTCAATGTGTATACAGTATGTATATGATAAAATGTATATACAAATGATATAGTTGAAACAATATCATTGTTGTGTTCAGGTTTCTATGTTCAGTGGTTTTGGTTCAGCAGTAGTGACCAAACTGCACTGTGTTCATAAAAAATAGGTCAGTTGTTCATATCACTACTGGAGTGTTCACAATTGTCTTGTTTAATTTCTACATGTAGAAATGTAGAATTCAACCACACCAAAGAGTCAAAGTGCTTGACAGTATCATCTTATTCACCCTTTCACACTCACTTTCACACGCTAAAAAGGGACTGAACTGCCATGCAAGGCACTAGTCGACCAACAGGAGCAACTTAGGGTTTAGCGTCTTGCCCAAGGACACTTGGCGCTACGTTCATACTGCCGTCAAATGTGACCCAATCCATTCTTTTTGCCCATATGCAACCTGTATCCGATCTGTTAAAGACCATCTGAACAACACATTTCCGACCCAGGACACTTTCATACGTGGTCCTAAATCAGATGCCACAGCAGTTTAGGGCGGCCGAGGTGCTTTTTATCTGACTCCTACGTCATCAATATCCAAACACCCAAACATCCAAAGATGTAGCAGCCATCACACTAAAAACAGCTATCTTCTTTTTCACTCTCCTTAAAGTTATGAAGTGCTGATCTCTGTAACGTTCTCAGTGGGACGTACAGTCCTACACCGGATGCCTTTTTTAAAAAAATCAGATTTTTTGGAAAAAATCCAAATTGTGCATTAAGACCTGCAGTGTGAACGTAGTGTTGGGCACATAGACGTATAGCACTAGGATGGAACCCCCAACCTCTGATGAGAAGACCTCTCTACCAACTAAGGTACGGATAATTTGTAAAGGATTGATGTCATAAACATGAATATTACACCTGTATTCTTCAAATGTGCCACCACCATTACTGATTCGCTACTGTTGATTTGCTAGCTTTGCTATGACTACAAATAGAACAATTAATGTCAAATAAAACATGTACATACATATACAGTATACATCAATAAGAGTGAAAAGAAATGGATACATTTTAAAGACTTTTAAATACAATTTATTTAAATCCCACAATTATAATATTGTTTTTACATTCCATTTAGTTTATTTAAATTCAGTTCATGTCAATTTAATCATATTACAGTATTTTTCAATCAAATGTATCAACGTAATTCTCTTACAGTTAATAATGAGTTACAAAGAGGCACTATTTGACTCTTTAAACTAAAAATGCTAAACAGTTCTGACTATTTATCAGTATATTTGGTATTTAGCAAAGTATAATTAAACTTTAACATTAATAGCTTCTTATTATTTCAAGCTCTGGGATAAAAAAGACAGAATTAGAGTACAAGTTATTCGTTCTTACCCAAATGTTCCTATGAGTCGCTCTCACCCAAATTCCTGAAGCCATCGTTCCATCCAACCCGTAGCGTTTCTCACAGAAAGCAACGTAACCTCAGTGAGCCTCAGCGTTTCTGCCCTCGTGCTCGTCGCCTCTCAGCCCCCATCTGTCCGCAGTCCGTTCACATGATGTCAGCAGCTGCCTGCCCGCTCCACACTGAGCCAACTACACTCACAGGGGAGCTGTATTTCCTCCTCATGGATTAGCATTGTTGCTGCTCGCCTGGTCTTCCTCTCATAAATAAATAAAAGCCTTGTCCATTCTACTGCGGTGTACACATTTGCCACCATATCCTTCCTCTGTTTATGGGACTGAAGGATGTGAAGATCCAAATTTCCCCTAGTGGAGGAAATATTGAACTCAGACACTGGAACTGTGCTTGGCAAAGTCAAAAAAATCAAAACAAGTCAAAGGCTGCATCCATATTCCCTCCTATCTCCTTTCCTATCCACTTTTCCTTCATCCCCGGTAGTGTTTAAGAGTCGGTCATGATAAGGAGTGTTCCAATTCTCTAAAAGCTAAGGAAAGGAGGCTCACAGCTTCCTTTATAACCTCCTTTATCCTAGGAAACACTGATGCATCCTTTACCAAAGGAGACCACATAATGCTGACCCACATTTCCTTGCGGTGACAATGTTTAAAGGGACCCACTCCTTCGAGCGTTCACGGAAACTCACGAAGACTGAAAAGGGATGCAGATCATGTAGGTCACCAATGCAATAATATGCTTATGATATGCAAGCCATATTATCAGATTACAACTGACATAAAGCAGAACACTCATTCAAGGAAAAGCTATCAGAAGCTGCGTTTCCATTCCCTTTGAAAATGCGCAAAATCTAAATAGCGCAAAAAAAAAAAAAATGGTAATGGAAACACCTAAATTTAAAAAAAAAATAACTGTCAATTATTGCTCAAAAGTTTATACGCTTTCATGAGGACGTATTTCAGGCGTTTGGATTTTGCAAACAGGACATGATGTACATGGTCACATGACCACTTCTCTCCGAGTAAACATGGCGCGGTACGTGTAAACAGGAGGAGACCGGGACATTTCTTAGCATTATTCTTTAAAATTATTACTGCCACATTAGACATGAAACAACACATGAATACGGAGTGTTATAAGGAGGTTTGGAGTGTCCGTCTTTCTGCAGCGAAGTCTCGCGGAATGAGATTTCACGGGAGTTACAAGGCTGCAGCTCAAAACTACGTTCGATGGAAACACGTTTAAAGCGCAATTTTACTGAGTCGACATTTAGATATGTCGCTTTTATTTTGAGAAAATCTGTAATGGAAACCCAGCTAGAGACATTTTTAGCCACATTATGTTTTATTAAACATATATCATTCACCTAGGAATGCTTTGTGTGGTTGTACATGTGTATGCCTACAACGTTATGTAGGCCTCTATCTTGAATAAATGTAACAATTTCATAAAATCATATTTATCTTAGTTTCACTTCTTCCTCTTTCCCTTTGATTTACATTCAAACCTTGTGATAATTGAGATCATATCAGTTAGAGCTGGGGTGTCAAACTCATTTTAGTTCAGGGGCCAAATACGGACTCGTTTAATCTCAAGTGGGCCTTAGATTATATGAGCAATTTTATCATTCATGTGCCCTAGTTGTCACTTCCATGTATAATAGTATTTACAGTATGCAAAACACATGACAATAGCCAAGCAATAAGTGACAGATATCAGTCCCTGCAGGTTCTTAAGCTCTTTATTTATATTGAGGAACACTGTAGGAAAAATTAAGAGTACTTACAACAATTCAAATCTGAGATTAAAAATGACTGTCATCATGTGATATAAACGTGGGAAAACTGTAACACCTAGGGGGAAATGTGCAGTTTCATTGAATTTGTGTATTTGGAGGTACTGAGATATCTACAACTGAATCAGTTGGTGATTCACACAGTGATTCATGTTTTCGCTGTCATTTTCACTTTGTCCCGCGGGCCCAATTGGGAGCAATAAAGGGCCAAATTTGGCCCTCAGGCCTTGAGTTTTACACACGCGGGTCAGAGGCACAGGGGAAAGTGTTATAAATGCACTATTAGTAGTCCGTTTTTGGAAACTAACCATCACCACCGTTGGATTATTACGTCACTTAGTGGAAGTGCGTCTGATTGTCAAAAACAACGTGATGGCCTTTTCCTAACTCCTTTAGGAAGTCTCCTAACACCCTTCCTTAACCCAATGACATCATCAACGGGGTTAAGGAAAAGTGGATAGGAAAGGAGACTCAAAGAGTTTTCCTGCTCCACTTTTTCACTCTGAGTGTCAGGATTTTAAGTAGGTCGCATCACAAGTCTACGACGTCTTTGTCGAACATGTAGGATCATCACTGATAGCAATGACACTCGATGCCATTTTCAATCTCCATCAGTGAATGCGATCTCTGCCATTCTCACTTAATTGCGGTTCCTAAATGAGTGTGCAGAGCTGCGATGCCTGAAGGCATTATGAATCAGCCGAGGAACAGAAGATAAGAGGCCTGACCAACGCTATTAGCATCAACTCGGCTAGAAAAAGTCTGAGTGAGGAGATAAATAAAACAAAAGAAAAGCCCAGTGAAACCCCCCCTTTTTTTTATTTTTTTTTATTTTTCCTTCCCACAAAAATCCATCGAAATGAAAAATCAATCCAACTCGGACAGATTATCACGGCGGGCACGCAGCTCAGCAGCTTCACCTTGTTACAACTGGGAGCACGCAGGGAATCAATTTCCTTTCAGATACAAAACACGCATACAAATGAATACACTTCATACAGTCCAATTGACTGTATTAACCCTGGCCTTGTTTACTCACAACTTCTTGCACTCGGAATTTTGCACATTTTGGAGCCAATAGTGGAATCTTTAATTACAACAATCTGAAAACAATCAGCCTTTTCACACTCTGGAAGTGCGCATGTGCAACCTGGGGGGGGTTCATAGGTCGAGAGGTATAAAAACGTAAACAAGCTTGTTCACTCTGTTGATATTTTCAAACTAACAGCATTTGTAATGTTATTCCAAAGATATTCAGTGTTTTAATAGTGTTTATATTATTAATATTACACATATTCAGACTCGAGGAGGTGTCCAGGATTTTCCGCTGATGTCACTTACGACCGATCCGAGCACTTTTAAAAATCGATGGGAGCAGCTCAGCAGCAGTAGGAAGCAAGGCAGTCCCCTCGCTTCCACACAGGTGACACTTGGTGCACAAAAACCCCGACTACCTGGTCTCCAGCGGGTGGAATTCAGACTCTAGCCGGGAATGATGCACATATCCGAGCACTTTCGTAAAACCGACGAGGGAAGCAGTATTAAAGCAACCGACCTCCTCTGATTTTTGGGTTTCTTACGTGTATCGGCATCGGCCGATGCGTGCTGCTGCATTCGACGATACGCATTATTTACAGAGAGCAGAAATATTTAATTTACTTGTTCTTGTTCTACATCACCTGTTTTTAATATTTGTTAAATATGTTTTACTTTTACTTGTCGTTCTACCTCACCTTTGTTCATTTCAATAAATGTTCCTTTTATAAAAAATTGAGACTCGTATCAAATGTATTGATATAATTCTCTTACAGTGAATTAATAATGAGTTACAAATCCTGCATTATTTGACCTGTTAAGCTAATAATAGCAAATAATTCTGATTATTTATTTGTATATAGTTTTGTTATGCATAGATCTTCTAATAAGTAAATTTCAAAGAGTTGTGGACAAACTTGTAAAAACAGTGGACGATCCCTTTAACAACAGTTTCTAATTAATGGTGTAAAATGACAGAAAGTTCAATAGATGATAGTAGTGAAAGAAAGTATAAAACTACTTGCATGTTAATAGAAACCCTCATTAAAGGGTTGATTGCTTTCTAAAAAAGAAAAGGAAAAAAAGGAGGTGAAATCTTTTCCTGAGGCAGGAGAAGTGATCAACCCAAAAGACTTCACCTCGTTCCCGCTGGGAATGGGAAGGTGAAGGACACCGAGCGCTACTAAAGCAACACAAGACTCTGTGGTCAGAAAAAAAAAAAAAAAAAAATCGATGGTTAAGTTTATAGAAGGCCTGGGCTGTTAAACACTCAGAAGTGCCTCTTGACTTTGATCCCAGGGTTACTGAGCCCTGAGTGCAGCAGGTGAGCTGCAGCTAAAGAGAAACACCCACCATCTGTCCACCGCTCATCACCACAGGCTTCAGGTGTCAAGGTCAGCAGAGGTCGAGCAGCTACCTTTTAACAAGTCGATATTACTGTAACTCACTGACACTTCACTGTGTGTGTGCAGGTAAAATAAGGAAAGGTTAGGGTGCTTGCAAACATCAAAAGGGACTGTGTGCTCAAGGAATTTATCATCTTCATCATCACAGGGAAAGAGCAGCAAGTGATGCTCCGAGTTCACCATCAAAGATTCAGCAAAGCTAATGTTGTGTTAACGGCGTTAGCCCTGACGCCCTTCAACAAGTTAGAGAATTATTCATTGTGTATTGTGAATTTCAGACTGATTTCACAGATACATTTATACTGTCTTTATTTAAAATCACAACATGACACAAAATACCTCACATCACGCATGTTTTGGGACATTTGCTATGTTTCCGTTACAGTTTTTCGCAAAATAAAAACAATATTTCTAAATGACGACAAAGTATAATTGCGCTTTGAACGTGTTTCCATTGAAGGTTGTTTTAGAGTCTCGTAACTCGTGTATAATGCTAAGTAACGTCTCGGTCTTCTCTTCTGCCCAAACGTACCGCACCATGTTTTCTAGGAGAGAAGTGGTCATGTGACCGGTTACGTCACATCCTGTGACGTGTAATTGCATGAAAAGTGTTTCAATGGCGCTTTTGTCTGGAAAACCTCCTCATGAAAGCGTAAAAACGTTTCAGCGATATTTGAGTGTTTTTTTAAATCAAGGTGTTTCCATCACCAGTTTTTATTGTGTGCGCCATTTAGATCACTGTAGGAGGTCTACAAGCTAAATAAATATAGCAACAAAGGCAATAAAATGGCAACACTGGATAAGTGTGCAGCAGTTTCCATGTTGAAATGTTGCCAAGGCGTCACGTTACTTATGGCGCCATAAAACTACAAAATCGATGCAAGCATGAGATTTAAACACAAAGTGAATGTAAATTCTGATGAATAACAAAAAATTTGAGGTAATATCGTCCATTTTTGTTAATATCCAGTTTGAAACCACAACACAGTAAAACGTGCTTATTTCCACTTCTTTGGAGCCAAATGGCAAAGGAGATCCTCAACAGAGCGCCAATATCTGTCCTAACAGAAATAAACTCACACCAACAGCCACAACAATAGAGGTTTTTAGTTAAAGTCAAAGAAAATGTCACTTCAAGCATTAAAGAAAAGCACAAAGTAAACATCTTAATGGGTTGGTAGCAATAGGTCTATCAATAGCTCCAAGCCGTGCCGATGGAGAACCAACAGTTATTTCACACCAAGCTGAGAAATATGATATCTGAGAAATCCTCATCTGACCCCAGCTTAGTAGGTAGTTAAGGGATCTTCAAAGCGATGCTACCAGGAGAACAGTAATCCTGGTTGGTGGACCCGCTTGGAGTAAAGGTCAGAATCATCTCCAGTGTAGAGTTCTTAATGTAAGGTCTAAGTTCTAGATGAGTACAGTGATACTAGCCTTCATCTCACAAATCTTAAAGCTTAATAGATAAATCCGTAGTGTAGGCCTCATTGATCAATAAATCAAAGATCATGTAAAAGGTTCAAATCCCTGCTTGAAAGTTTCTTTTCATCTCCACAGTTTCTTTGCCAGACAAGCAGGAAAGGGATTCACTAATTGACACCATTTTTGTTCCAGTTTGTTCCTCCCTGGTATTCCCCGTGTATTCACTTCACTCCACGAGACATTCAGTTTCAGCCAGTTTCGGATGTTTCCATGGTAACCCAAAATAAACATCAGTCTATGAAAACACCAGAAATGTGTTGGGAAGTGACTTTGAGGGACAAACACAAGAAATCAGAGTAAGAATGAAGTAAAAACACAGATTCATCTACGGCAGTGTTTCTCACAGGGAGAGAAAGTGAAAAATTAACAAAATTAAAGACATAAAATCATATGGGGTTTCATCATGTTTGTTTCTAGTTGAAAATTATAATCATAATAACAATGATGGAAATGATTTTGACTAGAACATGAACTGAAAACACAAAGTGACACAGTCTCACACCAGGTGGGAGATAACCAGAAATGATAAAAACAGTAGAAATATATTCATTCTTATTTACAATGAGATTCTTTCAAATGTCTGTTATCACTTGTTCATTCCATCATTATGCTCTAGAGTTGTTTTTTTCATAGAATTATGGGCAAAATGTTCAAGTCAGACAAAGGGGGGGATTTGAATCCAGGATTAAGAGAAAGGGGGTACTTCCGTGCTTGAGCCAAAAACATTTCAGAAACACTGGTTCATAGGACTCCACATCCCACAATGCAATGCGCTAAACTTTTCCGAAAATGGTGGCGATGAAAACAAATTTTTGAGTGGCAATTTCAACCTTTTGCATTTTTTAAGCAAATGATCTTCAATATATTCACCTCACCACTTTAATCTCTTATCTTTTCATCACTAACATTTCTTGAGCTTTTAAGCAAATACAGCCTTTTCAAAATGTCCCGTAGAGTAAAATAGACAGAGAAGCACAAACCAAGCAGCCAAAATGCAAATGGAGCACCTCAATAGATCCTGAATGTCCTGAGTTGTCTCCTCTGTTAAACAGAAGGCTGGAACACCTAATAAACGGTGCTGAAGGAACACACAGTCCTCCCTCTAAAGCACAGCCTCCGTTTTATGAAAACAATTCACTTTGCAAAAGCCGCATCAATCAATGCCCAGTGTGGAGGTGCATTATATAACAGGGAGATGCCTGCCTGGGATGCACCATGACAGGCTGTGATAAACTATTGGGGATCGGGTGTCATTGTTTGAAGTTAAGTAAAGGTTGTAAGAGGTATTAAGTGTTCCACCCTGTGTGTTACAGAAACTGATCGATCAATGCTTCATGGTCTGCACAGAGAGATGGCAATAGATCCAGACACTGGAGACGGCGCCTCAAGCATAGCTGACCCCACCTGCAGGGATTCCCCATGTTTACGTGTGCATTAAAAACTTATGTGGCTCAACACAGTCAACTGTAGTAGCATTAACTGAAATGGAATTCAAATGAAGTAAAAAAAAAAACTACTCAAACTAGTATTTTTAAAGCAACAAAGACCATCAGAAGATAGAATATACCGTTATGATATTCCGATGGTGTTAAACTCATCAAGGCTCCACACAAGCTGTGTGGTGACAAATGCAAATGTGTTTGAAGAAACAGATTCTATGATGACTAACCGTCACAAACAAACACAGACACAAACATACGTGGACCACAAAAGAAAGTAGAAGCTTAAGATTCTCGTTGACAGTTTAAGAACCACGTTTCTCTGATGAGGACAATCAAAGCAGAACAGAAATAAAACTACAGCTGAGGTCAAATTTGAATATTACATTGTCCACAAATCATGTATGGGAATGGGCTTCATTGACGGAATGATCTGCCGCTACCTCCAAGGATCTGAAAATAGGAGTCATTTCAACAAATGGTCCATGCACTTCAGTCTGAAAAAATTGTTCTGTGATTATTCAATCGGCACTGAAATTTTTTAGTTTGATCAGATAAATATTTTTTGAAATATGGACAATTTAGTGACAAGGGTATGTATCGATTTTCGGGGGGGGGGGCCTTATTTTTCTTCCAATTTCAGCTTCCAATATCTCAGGAACTATATTATACAGGAAACTGAAATTTGGTATAGTAATACAGCTCCAACTACTCTCTCAGAATATATGAAAACATCTGCTATACATCCTATCTGGTGGACATGACAAGCCCTCAAAATTGGAAAAAAGTTTGTTGGAGTTTTGGGCTCGAACGTGTTAAACAACTTAGCATATGCCTCAGCTCCCTGTAATTTGATCAGCTTTGAGCTATGAACATAGACTGTTCACATCACTAATGATTAGTCACAGATATGTATTGGTTCTTGGGTGGCAGTCTCTCGAAATCAAAAAATTAAAACACTTACTTTTTTCTTGCTATTTTCATTGGCTTATAACTGAATGTGGGAATGTAAGATTTTCAGACACCCACCATTCTGCTACTGACAAAACTTCTGGTTAACTTCAAAATAAGAGCCCTATTTACAAAAGCATTAAAAAACTAATGGAAGACAAGAAGAGATGCTTTAGTTTTGAAAAGCGGATGTTTGATTTTTAGCTTGAAGCTGGTCCCAGGACCATTTTACGTTACGCTTGGGGCGTTTGGTATGACTAGTGTGCCAACCGTGCATACTTGAAAAATACCCAGATGTAGACTATATGGGCTCAATCTTTTCATACTATCTAAAGCAGTGTTTCTCAAATGGGGGGGGGGTACTACAGGGGGTACTTGAGAGAGAGGAAAACTAATAAACAGAAGGATTAAAAATACGGGGATTTTTAAATGTTTGTTTTTTGTCAAAAATGATGTATCACAAAATGAATCATAGCAATGTTGATGAAAATGATCTTGATTAGAACATGAAATGAAAATACAAGGGTCAGTCTTGGTCCCACACCAGGTGGGAGGTGACCAGGAAGCACTAAATACAGTTTTAGTCCATTAATTTACAACGTTTGATTCTTTAAAATGACTGTTAAACACTCATTCATTCAATCATTACGCTCTATAGTTGTTGTTTTTAATAGTATTCTGAGCAAAATGTATGTAAACAAAGGGGGTACTTTGATTCAGAAATAAGAGAACGGGGTACTCAAGAACCACTGATCGAGTGTACACACTACATACTAATTTTCCAACACAGCCCAAAAGGAATCGACCAAGCATAACCTGGATGTTTTTAGCTAAACGCTTAAATCTCACCACAGGTTACTTTTAAATGCAGAGTCACTGAAGCAGTGAGGTGTAATGGATTATTTGGTAAAAATGAATTAAACAAAGACCGTTCATTTATAAAATATTACACTTGAGTCAGACATTTAATCGTGTCCAATCAACGGATCAATTTGTTGCTAAAGCGCTAATTTCCCAACTTTTCTCTGCTTCCCTGTGTCTATGGAGCTTTGTAAGCCTCTGGAACACTGGGCGTGTGTACACAGCAAAGTTTGGTGGGTAACCACAGCTCTGAACTGCAATCTTTCCTCCCACACCTCCCTCTATCCATTCCAATCGTACTGCAAGGTTGCCCATTTCTATTTTCGTCCATAGATTTACCAACAACGCTAAACCTCAACAGGAAGCAGGTGCTTTGTTTGCCCGTCTTGTTTATGCTCCATCTTTTTTGCCAGGCACACGTTGAAGGCTGGAGGAGGATGTTGAAACAAGGACTGGCGAGGGAGGAAGGGGGAGGAGGTAATCTGGAGGGTGACGACGGTGTTGATGGGGAAATGATAAGCGTGAGGATGGGAAGCAGATGGGGGCGCGGAGAGGGCGGAAAAAAGATGATGACGAAAGGGCTGTGAGGGAGGATGGGAGGGTGGGAACGCAGGCTCGAATGTTTGTTGTGCTTTCTAAATACAGAAATAATCCCTCCCAGGCTCCAGTGTTTTCCATTACATTTTGGGAAAATGAGCCACGCAGTCTCCTCTGCTACACTGAAGCACATGTTAATCCACAATTCTGAGCAAAGATGTGATGAGGTTTTCAACTACTCTATCTCTACTCTTACATACATCCATTAAACTACTTTATCCTTTAGGATGACAAATGAGAGCTGAAACTAATCTTCTTCACAAAGGAAAATAATCAGCTCCTCTCACCTGCCTCGCTCCATTTATCACCTATTTGCCAAGTAATTCCACTCGGCTGCATCATCACACTTTTCTCCCACCAGTCCAGGGAGGATGTGGGCGTCTTGTGATTCGATTTGCTTAGTTGACAGGAGGGGTAGTAACGCACATACATAACTCCCTCCCTACCCAACACACAAAGAAGAGCACCTGTAACCACTGCACGTGCCTCACCAGAGGTGAAAGTAACGGATTACAAATACTCACATTACTGTAACTGAGTTGCTTTTATTGGTACTTGTAAAAAAACTGCAATTTTACTTGTACTTCAGTATGTGTTGAATGAAGTAAAGTATTTTGTTACATTTCTACACCCAACCATTACTGTAATGTACGAGATCAAAACAGCGTTGAATGGAGGTTATTTTCTCAGTTTTGGAGTTCATAAATGTAGCTATACTTAAGAGTTTGATAATCGTTTTAATTTGAATTGAATTCATTGGTGTCGTTTTACTCAAAAAAAAAGAATTGTGCATTTTCACAAACATTTTATTTTATACAGAAAATAAATTAAGTTCCAATTGTGCAAGAGTTGATCTCTTCCTTTTTACATACATGAGATGTTTACTGTATGCAAGGGATTTGACCAAAAATAAACATGGGGAAGTCAAAGTAACTACGGTAGTAACGTTTACTCTGAGTAATATTTAATTGCGCTACTTTGCACTTGAACTTGAGTAAAATTTCACTAAAGTAACTTTACTTCTACTTGAGTAGGATATATCTGTACTCTTTACACCTCTGCTCCTCAGGATAAAAAACATTACACGATGCTAGAATCTAAATTTTACAACATAAACATTAGAGACTCAATGACCACTCTATTTTTTTTAACTAACTTAGTGTATTCGATCTTTAGGGGGAAAAAAATGGACTGGAGGTTATGATAACATTTGACTGCTACAGCTGTAAAGGGTGACCTACTTTTATGACATCACCTGCGATCTGAATAATATACGTAGTCGCAGACGTGTCAAACTCATAAATACGGAGCAGTTCATCTTAAGTGGGCTGCAGAATTTAGGCAGGAAAATAATTTAATCATTCATTCCACCTATAAATACATTTTAAAATATGTACGGCCCTGATAATATCAAATCAATAAGTGACATATGTCAGTCCCTGCAGGATCTTCACTTTCAATTTATCTGATTTTGTGACCCATTTTTATGTAATTTGGGGGAAATTTTGTGAATAAATTAAAGAAATAGGCAGAATTTGGGGAAAATTGAGAGTTCTTTTAATAAATTATAGATTAAAAATGACTGCCATCATGTGATATAAGCATGTGGGAAATGTGAGCCCTGCTAATGTCTCACTGAATTTGTGTATTCATTTGGAGATATTTACAACTGAATCAGTTGGTAATTTACACAATAATTCATGGTTTCTCTGAAATTGGATGCACTAAAGGGCTGGATTTGGCCCCGGGCCTTGAGTTTGACATGTGATATAGTGGATTAGAGCCTTGCTAAAGGGTCCTCACACACATCAGAGGTTATGCAAAAGGAGTGTAGACAATGTTTTACAGAATCCTAAATCCTCTCTAGACTGCATTATTCTAGCAGTTAGGAATGTGCGATATTTTATCGTTTATGATTTATCGTCAAAAACATTTGCACCGGTAAGAATATGTCATCCATAAATGATAAACTCCCATGTCGGAACTTAGCGAGGGTCACGGTCCATTTGTCCCTCAATTTAGCCAAGAATACCCCAAAAAATCCTTGTTCCATGGACCAAAACTGCCCCTGTTTGTTGTCAACTTATTTTTCTCTGGAGTGGAACGTAGTTTACGGGAGCTCCCTTCACACACCGCCGTCTGTGGGTGAGGTGATCGTCACGACTACCAGAAGCTACTATGCTGCGATACATCATGAACAGCTACTTGGTTAAAACCAGACAAACCATCCAACAAAGTGAACCAGTCCAAGTTCCTCCATCAGATCCACCCAAAGTTCCACAAACACGGGGACAGAGACGAACCTGTAGCCACGATTATGAACTGGAAACTCCACTAAAGCTAACTATGCTAAGCTAACACACCAACACACAGCTAACGCTAACCACTCCAAATAACGAATAACAGACCAAATAAAAAGAACACGTCTTACTGTCATAAAGCCACAGAGAGCCACTGATCTGTTTATGGTCAGATTTAACACTTGTATGGAAGAATAAAAGCTAAACATGTCACACTTTGTGTGAAATAAATGTTAGCATAAATACTAATTGCACTATTCATTCGTCCCAATTTGTGAAACGCAATATTTTTTAATTCTATTTCACGTGTTCACAGACAAAGCTGATCCCATTAGACTAATGTAACTATTGTTATTACACCTAAATATACTGAATGATTAAATCATCAGCTTGATCTGGTTTAATTATATGAAATCAGAGTTATTTATTAACCATAACTTTATGTAACTCAACTCATTATCAGATAAATTAAACAAGATTTAGCAACAGTAAAAACAGTAATGGAGTTATTTTTGCTTTTCATGTGCTTTTTCTAGAAAATAATTTTATTTCAAATAAGGAAATAAATGAATTACATACAATAACACTAATAGAGTGACCCACACGCATAAATATATTCCATAAAATATCAGCTCATGAACTCTATGAGTCAGCAGTTATTGTAGCCTTTTTAAATGTGTCTAATGTTGATGTATTAACAGGTATTTGTGTTTGTAAAGAACCTGTTTACACTAAGTTGTGAATTTCTTTTATTTATCGTGATTTTTATCGTTATCGTGATAAATACCAGAAATTATTGGGATATATATTTTTTTTTTTTGTCAATATCGCCCATTCCTACTAGCAGCACAATCTCTGACATGAATCTTTGGGATTTAGAAAAGACGTGTCAGCGTTTAAACATCTACATGTAACATCCAATCGAGCTGCTCTCTCACTGGGTACATGTGCAGGATTTATGTGCTCGTAGAATAAACAAGAACCACAAAGAGGGATGTTGACAAAAGCCAGTGTGGGATAAAAATAGACCGTTTACTGGTGAGAAAGTGAACATTGGTCGCAGCAGCTGTAGCGCTGAGATAGGCAACCGTGAGATGATCATTCTGTGTTTCTGACACTTTGTGCAGACAAGCCAAGCTTTCACAAAGCAGTCGTCTAAACCTGTTGCACATGTTTAGTTTGTTTTTAAAATGGGAACATTGTAAGACTAAAGGAACTGGTGTGATTTGGTATTTTGGACAGAAATGCTCTAAACTTTTCATTTATAACTGAGATAACAACCTCATGTGCAGTCAAAACAACAAGTGTGTATTGTTTCATGGATATTGTTCAATGTTTTACGATAAAATAAGATTGGAACGTTCAAGGTGTATCCTGCCAGTTGTGAAAAAATTGGGATTGGCCAAAACTGGAATCGGCAGGTCAGGCTTTTTAAAAATCGGTGATCGACCAGAAATCTGTGCACCTCAAGTATTTAAAGCGATACGCAAATCATCACATTAATGCACTTTACTCAACAAGTGGGTTGTGGACAGCTGGTCAAAAATGAATAAATACCTAATGTCTCTCATGTTTGTCATTTTTATTTATTTTTTTTTTTTGGACAGACATGCTGTGAAATGCATGCTGCACAGGGAAATATATTGATTTATGTTTTAAAAAGATTATATGTGTGTTTTCAAAAGCTAATGTTGAAAAACTACATTTGGTTGGTTGAATTAAAAAAAAAAAAACAACTTGTGGGTCCCAGGGTGAAGCTGAATAATAAAACTCTCTTTGGAGTTAGTTAAATATTCAAATACTTTAAATGAATGATATGTTTCTGGATAATTTATCACAGTGGCTGCAGAAATCAACTGCAAACTCAACAAATCTAAGCAGAGTAATATTAGCATGACTCAGTTCCTGTTGTCCCAACAATTATGATTGAAATTTACACAGAAACGACCAAGTGATGCATTAAGAGCCTTCAACGCACACAGGAAACATCACATAACAGGAAAGTGGATGTCAGTACCATTCTGTCATTGCTGGAGGACAGTTTGGTCCCACTGTCCCAGTTTGGGAAAAGAAAAGTAGGTGATGCCGAAGGCGTTTGGCGTCATATTGATGAAGTGATTTAAAGTCCTTGTGGAGTTACTTTTCTGTTCAAAAGGAATTTCTTCCCAGTCATGTTTGCTTGGGTTACATATACCAAAAAAGGCGATCAACTTATAAATCTACTTACTTCACACACAGCTGGTCCTGCTTTGCATGGACTCTCACCACAAATGCACGTCAGTCTTTCAGAGTTTCCTTCCTCATGCAAAAAAGCAGAAGTGTTGAAATTAAGGAAGTTGTTTCAGAGTTGGTTTTTCAACCATCTTAGATTTCACACTGTTGTTACCTCTCTAATGTCGGATTTGGTGTCACACTGTTCTAAATATTAGGGATGTCCCGATACAACTTATTCACTTCCAATACGATACCGATATTGCAGCCTTGCTTATTGAACAATACCGATGTCGAACCGATACGATATTTTGTCGTGTGGAATGTTAGAAAAGGCTTGATCAAGTGATGTCACTCAAACAGAGAACAATAGTCAGCAACAGTAGGTATGAGGAAAAACTGACCCATTTATTATTAACCAATAGGTTACACACATTTTAACCTTCAACATAATATCTACAGTATTCTACAATTGAATAAATATAATACAATATATATTGGAGATTTTAGATGCAGTCCGATAAAATCTGATATTCGTTTTCTGGCTGATAACGGACTGATATTTGATATCAATATCGGATCGGGACACCCCTACTAAATATCAATATTTAGATAATAAATAGGTCTGAATAGTTCCTCCTCATATCTGGCTCGAAGTTTGTTTTCTCAAAATTCCACAACAGTTTTCGGGGGCTTGTCCAGGATTCTAAATACATCATGTAACGATGCAAGTGCAGCAGTTTCCTTAAATGATCAATGAGATCAGTTGTTCTCAAACTTCTTTATCTCAAGTTCCCCCTTTCTCTTATTTCTGAATCCACGTTCCCCCCTTTGTCCGACTACAAATTTTTCTCAGAATACTGTGAAAAAAACAACTATAGAGTGTAATGATAAGTACAATGAAACAGTATTTAGTGCCTTCTGAATAGATTTATTTCTATACTTTATCATTTCAATTAATCTCCTGCCTGGACTGACCCTTGTAATTTTAGTTCATGTTCATCGCCATTATTATGATCAACATTTTTAATCAAAATTAACAGAAAATGTTAATGCTTTCATTTCATAATTTTGCACTCTATCTCAAGTACCATCACATATCCCTAGGGCTGCACGTACACCCCTAGGGATATGAGGGATTTGAGAAACACTGGACTAGAATAATGAAGTATTTCATTGATAGGGATTGTTGGAGACTAAATTAACATATATATTTATTACATTATGCTAGAATACATATTTTTGATTGTGTTGTAATGTTAAAGTGGAAGTTTGTTTGTTTTTTCCCCTAAAAGTCCACACAATGTTTATTTTATTTTGTTACCCTGTAGGGCAGTGCTCCCCAACCACGGGGCCGGGACCAAGCTGTGGACCATTTGGTCCTGGGACGCAAAGAAAAAAAGACAACAACTTTGCAATAAATGAATGTGCTGGTAATTTTATCTTCTGCTTTTGCTTTCACATCACCTTAACTTCCCTGATTAGACCCAGTGCTAAAGCGAGGCTGGCGGACACATGTACAGAGTGCGGAAGTCGCACAAGCCTCCATGATTTGAGTAAAGAGGCAGGAATGATATATACTGTAAAGAAGGGTTCAAACCACTTTGACGACACAGTGATGGCTAGACGACTGTGTGTCAGGTCTAGTGAAAGATTTTATATTTAAAAGCAATAAGTAACATTTATTTAAGTAATTATAATTGGAACACCTTTATTTAAAACATCACAGAATCCAAAAAAAGTAACAGATAGGTTTAATTACTCACATGAGCAGCCAGAGCTGAATAAACAGGACATTTCTGATTAAAGCCACCAAAAAACTACACAGGTGGTTGTGTATTAAGACAGTTTATATTGTATTATTAATTCATAGGTAATTACCCAACCATGTAATGAATTAGTTCTTCGTACTCAATCAATGGAAAAAACCTGTAATTCATCACTGTCGAGCAGATTTTAATTGTTTTCATCATTTTCTTTTCTTGTTCCCGAGCATGAACTTGTTTCCTCGTCTGGGGATTTTAATAAAAACGTTCTCAAGAAAACATTACAATGAATCAAAGCGACGACGCCGCGAGAACAGCCAAAGTGGATTAAATGAACGCACAAAGCGGCTCACAAGCCTCAGATTTGGTGTCAAATGCTAAATATCATGTTGCTTTTTTGTTTACCCTGAAGGGATTTTCTGTCTCCTCTCTTTAGCACTTCAGTGATTTTCAGCACGTGGCTCAGCCTGGGCCACGCCATCAGAAATCATTAAAGCTCCAGTCCATTTTCCTCTTTGAAACACTCATCAAATCATCTTCCAATGAGCCGTTGAGCCAAAAAGGAACACATATACACGACTTTCCTTCCAAATCAGTGAATGACAAACGTTTCACTAATGACACTTGATTAAAAATCCAAACAGTGTTAATGCGACGCGTCACTGCTAGCTGTGAAATCAATGACGAGAGTGGATCCGTCTATAGAACAATCACCAAACGCACTCAGAACTCAACGTTTACATTACGTCAGCTGAGTGAGTGAGTGAGCAAAGGTTGACGTGATCCAACCTTACAGCTTTTAGACAACATTGCATCCAACCATCCATCCATCTATTGGAGGAGGCAGGGAGCCAGTGCTGACTCATGGAGTGAGACACTTACGTTCTCTCCCTGTTCCAGGCCTCAGCCCTAATGGAAAGGTTTGCATAGCACTCCACCCAAAACTTCAGCTCAGTGGGTTTTTTTTCTTGCAGCTTTTATAATTCAAACTCATCTAGAGACATTGCTAAACTACTTACAGTAGAATTTTCCAAAATCTAGACCATAGGTCGAAGCAGTATGTAAGTGGTTTTCCATGAAATGTCCTATATTTCTAAAATCTTAAACTACTTTAAATTGAATAGGTTTAATCTAAGATGCACCAATCGATCGGCCGGCCAATTGATCTGTGCCGATTTCTTTAATTTTGGGGGATCGGCAATCGACCGATACTTGCATATGAAACCGATGTTTTCCACCACTCTTTTCTGCATCTGCAAAGGTCTTAATCAGCCACTAGCTGTGTTTCCATTACCCTTGGAAATGCCAGAATCTAAATAGCGCAATAAAAATTGTTAATAGAAACACCTGAATTTCGAAAAACACTCAAATATTGTATATAAAGTTTTTACGCTTTCATGAATAGAAATTTCAGATGTTTTAATATTGAAATGTGTCACAAAAGCCCTATGGAAACACTTTTTTCCGCAAATACACGTCACAAAACGTGACGTACCTGGTCACATGACGCAGTACCGGACATTTCTTAGCATTACACTTAAAAATGATTACTGCCACATTAGACAGCAAACAACAAAGGAATAGAGAGTTTTATAAGGAGGTTTGGAGTGTCCATCTTCCCGCAGAGAAGTCTCGCAGGATGATATTTCACGGGAGTTACGAGGCTCCAAAACAACCTTCCATAGAAACATGTTCAAAGTGCAATTATGCTTTGGTGACATTTAGAAATATCGCATTTATTTTCTGAAAATCTGTAATGGAAATCCAGCTAGTGACCACTTCTGCTGTGAGATAACTGACAGGCCCCGCCCACCAGATCGTGCACACGTGCGCATGCATCTGCGACATGGACCACGGTCAACCTAGCATGTCGACAGAGAGCAAAGGATCGTGTCACTCAAAAATAAGTTGTGGTGGGGTCGCAAACAGAAACGTTCAACAAACCTCATTTGCTATTTAAGAAACCACCATACCGCTGAGGTAGCAATCAAGCTAATGCTAAAGCTAGCGGGAGAAAAGAGACAGACTGGACAGCCTCAAGGCAAAGCTAACGCTACAGGCCTAGCCTTCGTGCTAATCTAATGATTAGGTTTAGACGTAAAAAAAATGTTAATAAAGAAGTCATTTATACATTCATATTCTTCAAATGCATTTTTGAAAATATACATAAATGTTTTTTTCTCTACCTAAACATCAGCTCACATGTTGTACGTTTCATCTAAACACAACAATTTGTTTTTTATTTCTTTGCAGGTAATTGTATATAAACTGGTATGTGATTTTGTTTGGATCATTTTAGTTGAAAAGAGTAGTCTACGGTACCGTTACCTTCCCTAATCTTCTGTTCTTTAGTTACTATATGAAGAAATGTCTGTCACACATGACTCAAAGCTATATTTATTCACTTTTTTTTATAGCATACTTACACAGAGTACTTGTGCTGTTAGGGAAGACTTTGTGTAACATTGGTTGTGTTTCTCCTCCAATAACAGAAATGGCTTGAATGAGTATAACCATGGCACGTGCTATAGCTAAAAATAGCTTCTTCATTGTTGATTCATAGCATGTACCTGTGATCCATCTCCACCGACGGGTCCATCATCATTATTAAACTACGGAAATATAATGAACAATTTAATTTGTAGAGCTGCTGTTAGCAAGACAGGACGTTTGAAGGTGCTTGATTGTGAAGCATGCGGATAAAAAGCATTTTGTGGCTTAACTCAATGTGTGTTGCTATGTTTCAAGACAACTCGACTGAAAAGAATATAATATACAATTATATGATAAAATGTATATTTACTAGTACGAATGAGAGGCTGCACATGCAATAAAAAACACTTGAAACGCATGTTTGTGGTGGTCTATGTAAAGCCAATTATTCATAAAATTAATATCAGTGCCCTCCAACTAATATTATGGATTTTATATTAAAATCCACACATTATGAGTCATTCCGACTTTGGGCAGTGATTGCAGCATATAGAGAGAACACACTGTGCGAAAGGTAAAGACAGGTGCTAGTAAGCTATTAAGACATATATGCTCATAATAGGAGGGGGAAAGCAAATTCAGGCTTGCCATTGGCTTTCCAAAATATTACAACCAATCAGGGAGCTGGATTTGGTTATAACCACTTCATGTTCTAGTACTAGAGGTGTCCCGATCCGATATTGATATCGGATATCGGTCCAATATCAGCCAGAAAACGAATATCGGATTTTATCGAACTGCATCTAAAATCACTGATATAAGCTCTCCGATAAAATGTTCCGCTCCAGGACTTCTATCCATAGGTGACTGTGGTTCACACTCCAACAAATTAACCTAACGTTGTTGACTATTGTTCTCTGTTTGAGTAACATCACTTGATCCAGCCTTTTCTAACATTCTACACTACAAAATAAGTAATTAAAGTATGTATGATTTGTGCTGATACCGTATAGGATCAATATCGGTATCGGCCGATACGCAAGGCTGCAATATCGGTATCATATCGGAAGTGAAAAAGTTGTATCTAGTACTACTAGTACTTTTTGTTCGTTTAACTAGTACTACTAGTAGAAGTCTCTTTTTTGTGTGTGTTACTAGTAGTACTAATAAAACTTTGAGTATTTACTACTAGTAACATATTTCAATTCCACTAATACCACTGGTAACACAAAATTTTCAACTAATAGTCGATTTCGCTTTACAACCGTAGTAAGGTTTACTCATGCATTAGTGCACCAAAACACTTTACTAGTATAGATACTGTTTATTATATACTATTAGACAGATTTGGATGATTAGGATGATGACTGTTCCCACTGAATTATACTTCCAAGTTTCTCAAGATTTTGAACCTACAATGACAAAAACCTGAAACACACTGAGGCTAAATATCTCTGAGTGAGAAAGTGTCCAAGTAGAATATCAAAATCTAGTCATTTCATTCCATAAAACTCACGGAAACACATTTCGCAGATCCTCCATTGTGCTACTGAAGAAACTTCCGGTTAACTTCCAAACAAGAGCCCTATTTACAAAAGTATTAAAACTGAATGGAAGACAAGAAGAGATGCTTTTATTTTGAAAAGGGCATGTTCGAGTTTTAGCTTGACGCTAATCCCGATTTTACATTCCGCCCGCAATGCATCATGGGGCTGTTAAGTATGACTAGTGTGCCCACCGTGCATACTTAAAAAATGTCCCTACAGAGTATACATCTGTGTATTTTTTGAATACTTAATCTTTTCATACTAAAGACTTAGAACACACTACATGCTCATTTTGACATCAGACTTAGCATGAGTCATACGTTAGCATGACATTTTGAACACGGCCACAGACTTATCAAGTAAAGAAGATGTGAGTGCAAAAGCGGAAGTGACACTTCTTGGAAATAAAATGAGACATTATTCCCGTATATATGGAGAAAAAAGCAACAAAATAATGAATAATTAACTCTACTGGTTTTTTTCACCACTGCACAGTATATATTTTGGGGCGACCATGGCTCAGTGCTAGAGTGGGTCGTCCAATAACCAAAAGGTTGAGACTTCAAATCCCGCTCTAGCTAAGTCATAGTTGTTGTGTCCTTGGACAAGGCACTTCACCCACATTGCCTAGTATGAATGTAGTGAGTGAGTGAGTGATGGTGGTGGTCCGAGGGGCCGATGGTCCACCATGGCAGCCTCGACTCCGTCAGTCTGCCCCAGGGCAGCTGTGGCAACAATAGTAGCCTACCACCACCAATCAACAAAAAGTAACTATATAAATCCAATGCATTATTATTATATTTGTGTCAGATTTTCCTGGAGTCTGGACCAGTGAAGTCTGTGATCTTCTGTAAAAGGGTCTGTGGGCAGAAGACCGACTGTGAAAATAATGTCAAAGAATCTGAAAAGCAGCACAGCTGAGAAAAGCCGTCTATATTTAGCTGTGGGTTATAATGTCCTTAAGACGGAGGAGCCTTGAATGGATGAGTCAGGTTCCCACAAAAGACCTCCTGACTGGGACTACAAATGACTCCATGTATGCATGTATGAACCCTACTGGTCTGACCTTCAGCCAGGCTACAAGTGGAAAACACAGAAAGAAGCTGTCGGAGGGAAAGAAATATCATCTAATGATGGTCACTTTTAGAAAACAAGAGAGAAAACGACGCAGGAACCAGCCCATCCCGTCCGTGTGTGTGTGTGTGTGTGTGTGTGTGTGTGTGTGTGTGTGTGTGTGTGTGTGTGTGTGTGTGTGTGTGTGTGTGTGTGTGTGTTCAGTGTAGGCTGAGCACAGGTATGTGGGGGCTCAAATGTTCTCAGGGTAATAATCACGTTATTGTTGGAAGCTCTCAGCAGATATGACTTCCATTTACTGGAGGATTTTGAAGAGCAGAGCAGAGATGGAGAGCATTTGGTCATGCAGCAATGCAGATAATCACAAATGCACTTGAATAACCCGATTACACCTGAAACCACACACACGCACACGCACACACACACACACACACACACACACACACACACACACACACACACACACACGGCGCAACACATTAGACGAGACCGAAACGCGCAAAGACCTCCACGCACGTGCCTCCTTTTTCTTTGTGCGGGGGGGGGGGGGGGGGGGGGTCTCCTAGCATCACTGCTCTGCTGAATAATTCCTCTGGCCTTTCTGACAGATAACAGACCATATTTGGTTGGCTGGTGCAAATGGAAGCGACGAGGCGCCAGCAATAGTGTGTGTGTGTGTGTGTGTGTGAGAGAGGAGGAGGGATTAAACCTTAAATTCTTAAGATGGTCCAAGTGTGTCCTTATGAATCCTACAACTATGAAACATTAGCAGCACACATGGTGTAGGGTCTCCGATTCTCTGAAACAGTGTTTGAAATCGCATAATAACGTACTACTCATACTAAGTCAAAATGAGTATGTAATGCGTTCACATTCGATAGTACGAAAAGACTGAGTATGCAAGAAATACTCGGATGTATTTTATATAGGGACATTTTTTAAGTATGCACGATGGGCACACTCGTCATAGGCTGTTTGAAATGTCACACTCTGTACTATATACTACTGTATATACCACCAACTCAATGAGAACAAACTGTCTACTATATACTATTAGTATGATTAGGATGATGACCGTTGCCACTGTAATATACTTCCGAGTTTCCCAAAATGCATTTGGAACCTGCAACGACAAAAACCTGAAGCTCACTAAGGCTAAATATCTCTGTTGATTCACCACCTTTGAAAGTTCTGAAAGTATATTAAGTGAGAAAGTGACCAAGTAGAAAATCATCAACATTTGATCCATAAAATTCACGTAGACACATTTCATTACGACATTTCAGAGCACCCTCCATTGTGCTACTGGGGATGTTTGATTTTTAGCTTGAAGTCGGTCCCAGGACCATTTTACATTCTGCTCGCAATGCATCATGGGGGGTTGAGTAGGAATAGTGTGCCCACTGTGCATACTTTATTTTTATACCATCTAAAGTGAACGCACTACAAACAAACTTTGACGTCAAACTTAGTATGAGTTAGTTTGTGATTTTGAACACAGCCATACTTAAACGTCCCATGATGCATTGCGAGTGGAATTTTTCAAAACAAAAGCACTTCTTCTCGTCTGCCACTAGCTTTTGTAAATAGGGCTTTTGTTTTGAACTTATCTGGGAGTTTTGTCATGTATACGTGAGTTTCATGAATCACATAAGCATATGTTGATATTCTAGCACTTAAAGCGTTCATCTAAAAACATCCAGGTTATGTTTGGTGGATTACTTCTGGGCCGTGTTGGAAATGGCAATAATAACCTACTACTCGTACTAAGTTTGACGTCAAAATTAGTATGTGGTGAGTTCACATTTACATAATATGAAAAGATTGAGTATGTGATTTTTCGCATACTCAATCTACAAATGAGTCCTCATCCCACATTGAGCTTGTTTGTATTCAACTTTCACAGCTAATACAAGATCAAAAATAACATGTTTGTCTTTTAAAACCCGTGAACATTGGATTAACATTGTTGTCTTGACTTGCCCTCGTCACAACATGCCTCCGTTTACAGACTGGTGTGAAAACCGCAGAGGGGCTTGAAACCAGTCGACAGTGAGGAAAACCAGCACAGGCAGGCATGAAGCCAGTGTTTATTCCCACTGGTGTTGCTCATGCACAGTTTCACTGGCGTTTGTCCAGAAAAACTCACGCAAAGTAGGGGGTCCAGTTAAACCAGCAATCCTTCCTCCCTGCAGAACGAAGCCCTTGTTTGTAATGAATGTTTATAGAGAGCAACCTGCCGTCGTCACTGCGCTGTCATCGAGGACGCACGTCTCATTCCAACGTGTGACACAATAAATAAAAACGAGACATTTCACACGACCCCATTTTAATTCTGGGCGACCGCACATTGGGTTACGAACCTAAGCTTGACCAACCCCGGTTTGTAAGGATGGAAGAAGCAATGATGTGTGGGATGAGCATGCGTGGCAGCCCCTTTACCATGCGCGCGCACGCACGCATACGTGCACGCTGTATCATTCATATCGTTGACATTCACGGGATAATTTCACACGCACGCGCACAGGCTGAGCATCTTGAGTGCTCTGTGTGTGTGTGTGTGTGTGTGTGTGTGTGTGTGTGTGTGTGTGTGTGTGTGTGTGTGTGTGTGTGTGTGTGTGTGTGTGTGTGTGTGTCCAGATGCAGATGTGCACGCGGACAGATCGTCTGTTCGCACATTGAGGGGAAAACCCGCCTTGTGGATCAAACGCTGGCTTCGTGACTGCAGCCGTAACACAACAATAAAACACGCACGCACACACACACACACACACACGCTCACACAGCGACACAAAGCAGGGACGGTGCACGTACCTCGGTTCTGCCTCCTCTTCTCCACTTGTTACAATGGCAGCACAGCACCATGGAGGATCTCTGCTTTAACTTTCCAGGCAGTCGGACAAAAAATACGCAGCGCTGCACGTCGCGAATTTATATTAACAATAAACCCAAGAACTTGGAGTGTGAGTTGACGTGTCCCTCTCGGGCTTCCGTCCCTCAACAACAGGGAAACGTTGCGTCTTCAAACAGCTGTTTTTCCAAAATGGAGCGAGAAGTGTCCAAGTCAATGGGAGTGTGTCTGTGGGCTGGGACACACACACACACACACACACACACACACGCACGCGCACGAAACGCCTTTCTAAAGAACAAACGAGCCTCTGCGGCTCCATTTACCAACTTACTTACAGGGACTCACGACTTCTCCTTGTGTCCTCTGCTGGTTTGTGATGGGAATAAAGAATAATGATATAATATGGACAGGAAATGTGAGATAAAGGAAGAAAGCGAAGGAAGTGGAGAAAGTTCAAAATGTTGAATGATATCAGCGACGCCGAAGGAGTGAAAAGAGTGCAGAAGGAAAAAGAAGAGAGAGAATGGTAAAGATCGTAACAGAAGCAAAGCAAACAGTGCAGGAGCAGAGAGGAGAGGGGAAAAAATAACAATGGAGTTCAATCAGAGAAAGGAGGATATGTATGAAATCAGTTGCACAGATCAAGTCAAACAGAAAAGATTAAAATAATCGTGAAAGGGGCAGAGAAATGATTGAATATGAAGGAGCTGTCATGGGAGGACGTAAAAAGCATGTTGGAGTTAGTGAAGGGAAAATGTAGAGTGGTGGGGTATTTACTTTATATTATTATTATTATTATTATTATTATTATTATTATTATTATTATTATTAATCAAGTTAGTCGGTCCTCTTAGTCCCAGTTCACTCATGATCCAGTGGGTGGCGGTAATACAACGTTCAGGATGTTAACCGCTAAAAATACAAAAGAAGAAGAAGAAGAACCGCTAAGAAACAGCGGAGAAAAACAAAAACAAGTTTCTCTGTGAGTCTAATATGGAATATTATTAATAACAAACCTACAGACTGGGTCAGGCCACACTGTAATAGAGCCTTAAAGCTCCAGTGGAAGGTGAGAGAGCAGAAGACGGAGTAGCAGAGACACGGAGAGGCTGGAGCAGAATGCTAACAGGGCTAGCAGAGGAGCTAGCATAGTGGAGCTGTTCACAGCACCGTCACCACTGTCTCTCACCGGTGACCCTGCTGATAACTGGCACAGCAGGGAACAAAGCTTTCGGCGGTATATAGCGTCTTCAGGGGAGAAAGATGAACAAGTAAAGATTGACATTTTACTCCACAGCATCGGCAAGGAGGCACTGGAAGTGTTCAACACACTGACTGTTAGAGCTGAAGGAGATGAACTGACAATGGAGGATGTTTTTCAAGCCTTTAAATATTACTGCAGTGCACAGAAAAATGTTGTCTTTAAACGATATGAATATTGGTCCCATCAGATGACAGCAGGGACATCAGTAAACAGACTCATGACAGAGAAGCAAAGACTGAGTTTGGAATAAGTGAGAATGACATGCTCAGAGATAAATTGTTATTAGTGTCATTATTTGACTTAGAGAAGCAAAATAAATGTTTTCCTTGATTTTTCTCGTTATAGCAATCATTAGCCATACATTCCGCCATTCTTCAGAAACTGTAGACCAACGGAACACTGTTGCCTAGCAACAGCTAACAGGAATCAATGAAAGTGCGTCATATCCTGTCCAAAATGGCGACTCTCCATAGTCGATGCCCAAAGGTAAAAAGTAGTTCTAAAAAGTCATTTTAATGTGTATATATATATATATATATATATATATATATATATATAAAGGTGCACATTGTTTATTGGTGATCCATTAAACACATTTTTTGTTATATACATTTTCACTACAAGTATCCATCCATCCATCCATTTTCAGACCCGCTTGTTCCTGTTTTTCAGGGTCAGGTACCCTTTGTTGGTAATTTTTATGTTTTTTCTGTCATTTTTACTTTCTACTGCAGGCCAGTTTTGATTTGGCCCCCGCGCTTTGAGTCAGAGCATCAAATTCAGTCTGTGGTGATTGTTTAAGAGGCCACAGAAGGAACAACACAGCTGTGTTTGTGTCTGCCTCTTTAACTGGCTTCACTTTGTGCTCCTCTCTGAACCTCAAGCTGTTAAAATCAAGTCCAGACGACTCATTCAAACAGACTGAAGATGAGCTGAGGCTCCACATGGTAGACGTACTGCAACAAAAGCTCGCTTCAGTCTCCACTGTAGGACACAGATCCTCATTGTTTCAATGCATATTTCACAGAAGAATAACATGGTTGATGTAAGGCAGCCAGGGGTGGACTGGGACAGAAATTCAGCTCTGGCATTTTGTGTCCACAACAGCCCACTACATTATCACAGGACACCAGGGTTGGGGCAATTAAATTTTTCAGTTAAAATAACTTTTTCAATTACCCATGTTCAATAACGATTACTGTGACCAGCATTTTTTCCAATTACAATATTTTTTGTATCCACTGGAAGTTAATTACAATTATGTTCTCAATTACTAAAGTTCAAATCTGAGCCTGAATAAATAACCTAATAAAAGTGAATCATCCTTTTGTGTCAGCTTTCTGTTAGCATCTCCTATGATAACGGGTCCTAAATCAGCTGTAAAATACACTAAAAACAAATATCTATCATCTAATTTCTTTCCGATCTATTGGTTAGCTTGTTATGCTTCCTAATCAATGAAAATATAGCTTTTGATATTTTTGGTGTGGGCGTAGATTAAAATTTTTTTGAAATTGTAAAATATGGGAATGCTTGAAATGAAACATATTTTAATAATTGTTAACTACATATGCGCCCAACTGTAACATGGTTCCCCAGTTTTGTGTTAAATCATAATTGACAATTTTTATAAAATTCTCATGGCAATTACAAACACAAAGTAAATTATCTAAATTCAATTACAATTTCGACAGCTACAGATTAGATGTGCAAATATGTACTAAAACCATTATTCAGTCAACACGTGGCTATTTGTGTCTTAATTTTAAATATTAATCCCACAGAAAACCTTAAAAGGGAAATCATTTTTAACCCCTTTTTACCAATTTATTTTGGGCATTTCTCCAGCCACCTTTATCCTATTTTTGCTCATTTTCACAATTTTTCTTTACACTTTCCAGATTTTAGGGATATCTTTTGCCAATAAATTCCCCTTTTTTTCCTATTTTTTGCCCATTTGCAAATAGTTTATGGCACTTTTTTGCCCTTTAACAATTTTTTTGACACTTTTCAAACAAATAAACTCCCCTTTTCCCCAATAAATACCACTCGTTTCCTTATCTAACTACATTTGGCCTCTTTTTCTTCTTCCACCTTTTTACACTATTGTTTGCCACCGAACCAGCGCACTAAGGATGTCATCGGTAAATGAAAGGATTGCATTTATCCATTAATAAAATAGGTGTATCATAATATAAAGTGTTACCAATAATCTTTCTTTCCTAAACGCAACTGTTACATCTGCCCCAACCAGGATCTTTTACCCATTGACGGCTCATTTTCCAAGATAACTGATTGGTCAGGAGGCGGGACTTTATTACTCGCTCAAATCTTATCCACTTCATAACCTGGTCCCGACCAAGTTAGGTGTTCAGCCTAAGTTACCATGGTGATTTAGCCCCTTAAGAAGTTAGCCAGCATTATAGTACAGCACACACTGAATAAATCTCTGAAGTTCCATAGTACAGGCCCTCAGTGTATTATTTACTGGACTAAACAATGCAATTTAACCCTGTATTTGTTTGTTTTGTTTTTTTTTTTTTTTACATGTAAGACCACCGGAAATGTTATTGAAATGAAATACATTAAGTTGTCTCACACAGACATGGGCCACAGGTATCCCTCACCCCCCCCCCCCCCCCCCCCCGCCGCCAAAAAACCTCCAAAAATACAAAATAAGGCCCAAAAACAAATACAATGACATAATGTATACAATGACCACAGAAATAAAAAATAACACAAAAAACTGGAAAAAAGGACAACGAAAGAACACAAATTGAAAACAGAATACACTAAAGGAAAAAAAAACAGTATCACCAAAAATGACAACACAAATACACTAAAGGATGTGACTTTTAGATGATTTGTGAACAATGCTTGAGGCATTTCCGGCTTTTTAATGTAAAATGCTGCATATGCAGTAACTTTTTGTTTGTGAACTTATACTTTTTTTTTTTAAATAATTGCACTTTATATTTGCATTCCCATTCATTAAATTGGTTCGTCAAACACATTTGAGGTTTTCACAGTAAAAAGACCCATTTTTTTCCGACTCGAGTTTGGTGAGTTTTTGTGTGATTTTAAGTCCATTGTATTAATATCGTTTATTTTTCCAAACTCGCCTGTTTTCTAGAGTTTTAGCCTCTGAAAAATCACTTTCTGAGAACTCTACACAAACAGGCTGATTTGCACCCTATTTATGCATATTGATGAGTGGGCGTGTCTATAGACGGGACAATGACTTCCTCCTCCCACCCACTCTGTAGCCGAGCTCATGCTGCTTTATAAACACGAGACAGAGCGTGGGGGCAGGGCGTTCACCTGTACATACATAGCACTGTGCGAAGGACGCTGAAATGCAAATGGGGAGTGTCTGTTTACATGTCAATCATGGCAGAGAGCTTCCTGGAGGCGTGGCTTCTCCAGCTCAGTGCCGTGTCAAATTCGTCATGAAAGTGGGAATGCGTCATCAAATTGGAGCGAGGTGTTTGGGCTCACCCTGCAGTAAGAAAAGAGCAAATCGCCCTCTAACTAACGATTGAGGGAATCAATGAAAAAAAACACTTTGGGGCTGTGTAAGAAGCCCTAATAGCACTTTATGATGTTTAAAGCACAGAAAAGTGGATTTAGCGTAACATGGGCCTTTTAAAGGATGACATGAATGTTGATAATGTGATGCATGGATCAGACAATCATATTTTTGTGGCTCCACTGGTATTATTGTCCACCTCTGCTCTTACATATAACAGCATGTGATGTAACGGGGGAACGCCGCCTACATTGATATATAAGGGAAAAAAAGCACAAGGAGCCTCTTCACTTAAGTTTTTTTTTTTTTTTTTTTTACTGTCTTCACCATCAACATGAAATATTCTGCATTTAAATACAACAGGCAACAATAACAGACATGCTAAAAATATATATTAAATAAAAAAAAACTTCAGGCAACAGCTTGGAGAGAGCCTGCAGTTGAATGCACACATTCCTGCAGTTTGGCAAAATGAATGAATATAAATAATAGACAGAGTGCTAACTGTGTTCTTGTGGTTGATTTAAGACTCTGTGATGAAATAGAACTATAAAGATAGAAAAATATGAAAACATAAGGCTTCAAGCCAGAAACTAATATCAACAAAGGCTTTGAAACAGATGTAGTATCACTTTATAACAGTTTTATCCACTCCAGTATGAGAGGAAGAGAGGAATCACTTTGGTTGAACAAAAAACTAAACCATTAGCAGTGTGAGAACACACACACACACACACACCCCCACGCACACACACACACGCACACACACACACACGCACACACACACACAGGATGTATTGAAATAACGGCTTCCAGATTCCGTCTGGAAGTCATTTCTGCTGAAGGGTGACAAAGTTTTACAAACTTTCCAGATATTTCAACCAGGCAGAACCTCATTAAACAGCAGAATGATCACAGTGAGCAAGCTAACGTTAGCTTTGCTTCTATGTTGGGTATTTATTTTATGATGTCAGGTCAGAAAGTAATTTATCTATGTATTACATGGTCGAAGAATGAATCACACCATGGATTAGGTGGCTTACGACGACAGATAAACAAACAATTGTATTCACAATAGTTCTCTTTATTCTTCTCAATTACGGTCGCATTCGTACACTTAAAAAATGTAATTAATTGTGGAAGTAATCTAAGTAATCAGATTACAGTATTCAGATTGAGTAATGTAAGGGATAATGTTACAAATTAAATTTTTGGGCATGTAATCTGTAACTGATTACATTTTGAAAGTAAGCGCGCACACGCCTTTTTTAATTATTTTTTAAAATGTTAATTATTTTAGCCTTTTGTACATTAGGTTAATTTTATAATTCTTATTTAAAGCTTTATTTTGCACTGTAAACTGTACATATATTGTTTAAAAGTATTGCAATAAAAACAGTTTTTTTTTTTTACCAAACATGATAACGTGGATTATAATCGTGATTATCATTTTGGCCATAATCGTGCTGCCCTATTTGAGAGAAAGAGACTTTATGAAGTAACAAGGATAAATGTTGCGGGGGTTCAGCTGTGCTGCTTGGTGCGTAAAATAAATAACGGTGTTTCCACACTGGCAACGTGCCATTTCAACCTCTACCGTCGTGTTCCAAATGAAACTCAGTCCTTTCTGCGTCAGTAACAGTAGTAGAGCTGTGAACGCACCGCCCTGAAGGTGTCGTCGTCCTGCTCCGCCCCGTACAGCGTGGCCTCCGGTAGCTCCGCCCCCTCCAGAGGGTCTGGCTGACAAAACTCCACAATGAACTCCTCCTCGCAGTCCAGCAGCAGCCGGGACCAGGGACCCATGTCCAAGGGGCCCGCCGTGCCCCCGTACTCCTGTGGCAGGACGGAGCGAGGGATGCTGCGGTGCAGGGAGCGCAGGTCAGAGCCGTGCAGCACATACTGATAGAGCAGAGAAACATGATGATGTCATCCAGCAGCAGATTCATTAGTTAAAGTGGCTCCAAATCAATAGAGATTTATCACCAATGGCTTTAATGATGATTTATTACTCAGAGCCTGGTGCAGGTGCACTTTGTGGGAGCATCATCATCATCATCATCAGTATTAAAGGTGTCCCGATACCGATACCATACCAATATTTCAGCCTTGTGTATTGATCGATTCAACATCAGCATGAATCATACATACTTTTATTACTTGTTTTGTAGTGTGGAATGTTACAAAAGGCTTGATCTAGTCATATTAGTGTCCATCCATGTCACTTGTGTCAAACTCGAGGCCCGGGGGCCAAATCCGGCCCTTCAGCGCATCCGATTGGGTCCGTAGGAGAAAGTAAAAATGAAATAACATGAATCATTGTGTAAATTGCCATATGTTAGAACAAGATCAAGACTATGATTTAAACGATGAGTAGCTTCATTAATAGTTTGAAAAAAGCCAACTGAGTCTATTAGGGACATAAAGGCTGAGCTCAGGCTATCACTATCTTTGTCAACATGGATATTAAAATCTCCTACTATCAGTATTTTATCAGAACTGAGGACTAAGTTTGATATAAACTCAGAGAATTCTGATAGAAATTCAGAATAAGAGCCTGGAGGACGGTAAATTATCGCAAATAAGACTGGCTGGCAGGTTTTTGATTTGGTATGAGATAAATTTAGAACCAGGCTTTCAAAGGAAGTGTAACTGGCCTTTGGTTTAGGATAGATTAGGAGAGAGGAATGATAAATAGCTGCTACACCACCTCCACGGCCTATGTCTCGTGGCATATGAGTATTTAAATGACTGGGAGGAGTGGCTTCATTTAAACTAACATATTCATCTTGATACAGCCATGTTTCAGTTAAACAGAATAAATCAAAGTTATTTTCTGAGATAAGGTCATTTACTAGTAGAGATTTGGATCTCAGTGATCTAATATTTAATAGAGCACATCTAATGGTTTTATGTTTTGGTGTTTCTAGATTTGAGATTTTAATTTTTTTTCAGATTTTTATAATTGATAGCTCTTTTAATTGATTTTATGTTAAAATCATTGTGAAATTTGGGTCGGGGGACAGACACCGTCTCCATAAAATAATATTCATCACCACCACAACAGTTGTCATGGCGATGAACACAGCTATCATAATAGCAATAGGAGGGAAACTGTCCTAAGGCAAGCGCAGAGGGGCGTGGAGGACTCCGCCTCTGTAACATGGTCTCATTCATGAGATGTCATAACAGTGACTGTGCCATGTTTTCTGATAGTAGAGATGCTCCCTCCAAAGTAGGGTGGATTCCATCTCTTCCTATCAGGTTCGGTTTTCCCCAGAAGGATCTCCAATTATCAATGAAGCCCACCTCGTTTTCTGGACACCACCTCGATAGCCAGCGGTTAAATGATGACATGCGGCTATACATGTCATCACTGGTCAGATTTGGTAAGGGACCAGAGAAAATTACGGAGTCCGACATTGTTTTAGCATAAGCACAAACTGATTCAATGTTCACTTTGGTTGCTTCCGACTGACGACGTCGGGAGTCATTAGTGCCGACATGGAGGACTATCCTATCAAACTTACGATTACTCTTTGCCAGCAACTTTAGATTTGATTCTATGTCGCCCGCTCTGGCCCCTGGGATGCACCTCACGATGCCCGCTGACTTCGCTAGCTTCACGTTTCTCACTATGGAGTCGCCAATTATCAGAGTTTGTTCCCCGGTGAGTGTGTTGTCCTCACGGAGGGGGGAGAACCTGTTTGAGACGTGAACATGGTGGTGTCCCGAGCGGTTTTTTGACCTTCGACTATGCTTACCACGGACAGTAACCCAATCATTGCTCGCAGGGGGGGGAGGCTAAGCTAGAGCTAGCACGGTCCACACCGGCTAGGTCCTGCTTGCTAGCTTCGGTTTTGGTATCGGGTGCGGAACCGCTTCTCCAGATTGTTGATCCTCGCCTCCATATCTAACAGTACGCTACACTTTATGCAACTACCATTGTCCCTAAAGGAGGACGAGGAGTAACTAAACATCTGACACACCGGGCAGGAGAGCGGAGGGGAGGAGAGAGAAGCCATAGGTGCTAAATTTAAGCTAAGCTAAGCTAAGGACAAAAGGAAGTTTAAAGGAGATTACACTGCCTATAAGAGGCGAGATTGCTTTTTACTTAACCTTCGTACGTTTAACTGTACGGTAAGCGGTAGAGCGTAAACAGGAAATGATCGATACGTCAGCACGTCACCAGCACGTCACCAGCCTTTTTCCATGTCATTTAAACAAATGGACCACTGTTCAGTCTCAAAAATTTCTGACATTTTTACCAATTGTTCTGTGATTATTCAATATGCACACTGTAAATCTTTAGTTTGATTGGATTAATGCTTTTCGAGATATGGACAATTTAGTGAGGGGGGTATGTCATGTCCTTATTATTCTTCTATTTTCAGCTTCCAATATCTCAGACACTACATCATATATGAAACTGTAATGTTGTACAGTAATACAGCTCCACCTACTCTCTCAGAATATATAAAAACATATGCTATACATCCTATCTGGTGGACATTTCAGACCCTCAAAAATGGAAAGAAGTTTCTCTGGGTTTGGGTCTGGAACATATTTGGGCCTTCAGTGAACTACTCAGCATATGTCTCAGCTCCCTGTAATGTGATCAGCTTAGAGCTATGAACATAGACTGTGTGTCACTAGTGATTAGTCACAGGTGACAGTTTTTACTGTTTTCATTGGTCCATAACTGCATGTGGGAATGTAAGTAAAAATCTGCTCTCTGATCTATATTATAGTATAAATATTACTGGGGGATGAAAATTATAATTAGTGTCTAAAGTTATTGTCTGTAATGCTGCATTTACTGATCTGAAGAATGGAACAAACAGTGGGTTTGATTAAAGCAAAGTTTGGGTTTAAACGCAGTGAATCACAGACTGCAGACCTTGTTAATATTCAGGACAGGATTCAAAGATGATACTTACCCTCTCTGCCATCTTCTCTTTCAGAAAAGGTTTAATAATGGCAAAGATGCCTTTGAATATCCGCGGCTCGTTTATGATGTTGACGGCTTTGATTCTGATGGGAAATCCATCCTGGGAACCAAGAAGAGAGGCTGAATTTGACAGTGAAAGTATCACAGGGTTATAATGTCATTTAAATAATGATATGACAGCAGACAGGTGAGCTGAAAACTACTGAAGCTATTGGACATTTAGTCAGAGAGACACACGAGGTCATCCTTAGTCAGAGACAAAGGATGTTTAATCAAGTAGAGGTTTTTATTTTATGGACCTAGGTTCAAAAATCACATGTTGATGAAAACTATATCAAAAATATATTTATATTTTGGTTGAATGATAAAAAACTAAACTATAATTTTGTCACGTGGGACGAAATTCAAACAGAATTAATACAATCGTGGTTTATACGCATCAGATCGGTCTGTGTATTTAATATCAGGCTGATCAATATGGAAGCTCATTTACACAAGTAAAAAACACAACAAAAAAATACTAGGAAAAGTAAAAAAAAAAAAAAAAAGATACCGAGTCATAATTGTGAGTTACTGAGTTATAATTATCTCATATTATCCCAATTATCATACTACATCATAATTATGACTTACAGTATGCTATATTTATGAGATAGTATCTCATGTATCTCTTATCACTCTCTTATTATCACAATTATCATACTATATCATAATAATGAGTTAGTATATCATACTTATAGCTTAGTATCTTATATTTATGATTTAATAATGTATTATTAGTATTACTATTTTACACTTTACCTTGGTTTTTTTTTACTTCCTTAGATCAACAGGAATTGAATCTTTAAAATCTTTATATGTGTAACAGATTCAGCCGACTAAAACCTTTAACGTCACTTAGTCGACTAAAATTGCTGTCAAAATTAACTGATTGGAACACAACAACGTTAGAGCCCAGTTTGTCTCTTAGACGTGTGAGTCATGACTCAAACATCATTGCATATCTACTGTAGTGCAAACAATAAGAATTCAAAGATATCTGAACATGTACAGTTTGTAGCCTCTGTTACTGACAGATGAAGCAGCAGGTACAAAGATCACAAAGGACTTGGTTTATAGACATAAGGAGGGAAGCCTGCAAATATAATTAGTGTTTGCAATGATGAGGTGGAAAGATGAAACTATTCTAACAGCAAGTTCTAATATTCTCTACTAAAGGCCAACATCTCCATCCATCATGGATGTCTCACCTGGAGGACGCTGACTACTTTCTTGGCCAGGAACGGGCCGGGATTGGACGCCTGTGACATGCCCACCCCGGTGTAGTCGGCCAGTATGACCACACCGTTCACCTGTGTCTCCTCAGGCTGGATCAGCTTCTCCAGCGTTAGATAAAGAGCACGAACGTTGTCAACAAACGGGTAATCGTTTGGTTTCCATTTTCCTGGAAACGGTTAAAGTAATTATCAGCAGTAATTAATTAAGAGAGGGCAGATCATCATGTGATTACTGATGGGGAAACTATGATTACAGGGTCAGTAAGGGCCCAAATTGAGCCCCTTAGCAATTTTGAATCAAAGGTACAAAATGATCATATAACAACCCTTATTACGATTAAATACTGTATTGTCTGTAAGTACAGACACAGTAATTTGGCTCTATGAAAAAATTAATCAACTGTTAAAAGATCAATATGAAAATATTAAACAATAAAAACTTCAAACATCCATCCATCCATTTTCATACCCGCTTATTCCCGTTTAACAGGGTCGCGGGGGTCTGCCGGTGCCAATCTCCGGCTCTCATAGGGCGCTGGGCGGGGGTACACCCTGAACAGGGCGCCAGTCCATCACAGGGCAACACAGACACAGACAACCATTCACTCTCTCATTCACCCCTATGGGCTATTTAGAGACTCCAATCAACCTTACAGTCATGTTTTTGGATTGTGGGAGGAAGCCGGAGTACCCGGAGGAAACCCACGCAGCACGGGGAGAACATGCAAACTCCACACAGAAAGGACCCAAGTCCACCCCAGGGCTTGAACCCAGGACCTTCTTGCTGTGGGGCGGACGTGATTTTATTAGTTCATAAACATGATGAGTCCACCTATTTTACTAGCAAAGGCAAAAAATTGTTTCGTTTTTTGTATTTCTGCCTTCACCAACTAAACATACAACTTCATCAATAGTTAAAGGTCCCATATCATGCTATTTTTCACCATCATCTCCATTTGTTCTAAGAACCTCAAAAACATAGTATTTGAGGTTTATTTTCCCAAACTCGCCTGTTTTCCAGAGTTTTAGCCTCTGAAAAATCACTTTCTGAGCAACTCTACACAAACAGGCTAATTTCTGGCCTGCTTATGCATATTCATGAGTAGGCGTGTCTATAGACGGGACACTGACTTCCTGCTTGCCGCACGGTGACGTAGGGGCAGAGGACGACCCGGCCTCCTCCCACCCACTCCGTAGCTGAGCTCATGCTGCTTTAAAAAACATGAGACAGAGCGTGGGGGCGGGGCGTTCACCGGTACATACATAGACTGTAGAAAATACGTACATAGCACTGCGCGAATGACGCTGACACGCTCACCTTCGTGGGCGTGTCTGTTTACATGTCAATCACGGCAGAGAGCTTCCTGGAGGTGCGGCTTCTCCAGCTCACTGCAGCGTCAAATTCATCACCAAAGTGGGCCTAAATAGCACTTTTATCATGTTTAAAGCACAGAAAAGTTGATTTAGCGTAACATGGGCCCTTTGACTAGAGATCTTAATCAATGATTGACTAGTTAACATGTCAGAGTTTTTGCAGATCACTAGTGAACTAGTTTGTGTTTTTGACATCCTTGAGATCAAGGATACATCAGCTAATAAATACTGACTCAGCTTTCCAAAAACTCTTGACTCATGATGTCAACAACTTCACATTCTGCACCTCTGTAACTCTCCTCTGATTGGTCACATTACATTTGTGTGTGCATGTGCGCAAATTCATCCCCTCGTGCAAAATGTGACCGGTGCCCCCCACCCCCCCATAGAAGATGATGCCCTACGCACAGAGCGTGTTCTGCGTGTAGGAAAGGGCGGCCCTGGGGTCAGTAACCCATTAGTAGCAAATGGATTGGGACTAGTGGGACACCGACCTGGCCTCAGGCAGAGGATGTGTCTGCCGTTGGGGTCCGGTCGGGGCAGGACGGTGAGGAAACCCAGATCCAGGACGTGTTTCACAGTGGACGGCTTCAGGTCCTTGAAGACCTCTGGCCAGGCCTTACGACCAGCGTGGTAGTTGAGCAGCAGCTGGAGGGCGCGGTCGTAGTCAAACTTCCTGGCCCGCAGGAAGCGCAAGAGGAAGGCGTCGTCCAGGCGAGTCCTGAGGTTTGGCTGTTCCTGCAGATGGAGAAAGGAAAATAAAATAACCTTTGTCACAAAGATGATCTGGGATAGAAGACGCAATATTTAAATTAAACACAAAGGATTTTAGCTACTCCAGGGGTGTCAAACTCACTTTAGTTCAGGGGCCAAATATGGAGCTGTTTATCATGAGTGGGCCACAGATTTTAGGCAGGAAAATTAATAATTTAATCATTATTGTGCTCTAGTTTGCACTTCCACAAATAAACAGCACTGATAATATCAAAGCAATGAGTGACAAATCAGTCCCTGCAGGATTCTATATTTTCAATTTATTTGATTTTGTGACCCATTTTTATGTAATTTGAGAAAAATAATGTGGAAAATCTGAGCGTTCTTTCAATAATTTGAGATTAAAAATGAGTGCGATATAATCATGTGATATAAGTATGTGGGAAATGTAAGCCCTGCTAATATTGTGGATTTTCATTGAATGTATGTATTAATTTGGAGATATGTACAACTGAATTAGTTGGTACCATAATTTACACAATGATACATGGATTCTGACTTTTTTGCTTGCTGCTAAAGACCGATTGGATGCTCTAAAGGGCCGGATTTGGCCCCCGGACCCTGAGTTTGACACGTTTGAGCTACACAGTCTGTTGGTTGTGTCTAATTTCTTTTTAATGAATGAGCGGGTGCTTTAAAGTTCAACTCAAACCTTTAGTATCATGTCTCTGAGCGCCTGCACATCCCGCAGACGCCACTCCGGCTTCTCCTGGAGCTCCTCCCGGGCCTTGGCCACCAGTTCAGGACTCAGGGTGCAGAAGTATATGGGTGGAGGGGGTCCAGGAAACCAGCTGTGCTCTGCAGCCGCCGACGGGTCCACCAAAGGACTGTTGAGACTGATGGACTCATGCTGATCAGCCATGGACTGACGGGAGGAGACTGTTGGACGAGGAAGAAAAGGAAAACAATCTGTCTTAAAAAATAACTGTGATTGGGCAAATACAGAAAGATAAGTTTGTCAATGTTATAAGAAATGGTAGGACCCATAATTTTTATGAAGAAATGTGGCTATCAACATAAAACTCAAATGAATGTATAATCATTGCTCTATGAATCAGCTACCACTTATGGTAAATTGGTAATTTCTTATTACTATGTAGAATTGGTACACAAGCTAAACTATATTTGTTTTTGCTTCATGAGAAAGTGGAATTAAGAGTAAAAATGAACAGAAAACCAAGATTCCTTGGTCTAGAGTAGTGGTGTCAATGTCAAACATATTTTACTTCAAGGGCCAAACACGGATAATTCTGATCTCAAGTGGGCCACAAATTTTAGGTGGAAAAACAAGCAAATTCAACATTATTCTGCCTTAGAAATATATGTAAAGTAATGGAAGTTACAGGCAAAATCCAGGCAATATTGATCGTGACCATGTTTTGTTCAATTTGGTAAACATTTGTGGAAAAATTTGAATAAAATTTCACTAATTTCAACTATTTTTAACAATTTGTGATTAACAATGATTACCCTCTGGCAAACATTGTGGATATTCATTGATTGTATGTATTTAAAAGGGGTGAGATATCTACAACTGAATGACTTGGTATTTTTACACAATTCATGTTTTCTGTGATTTTGACTTTATGCTCCGGGCCGAATTTGATGTTCTAAATGGCCGTATTTGGCCCCCAGGCCTTGACTTTGACACGTGGTCTATAGAGTCACATAATCACAAGAACTGCAAGACATGTTTGATTCTGAGGTTTGTGTCATGGGACAAAGCAGCACCAGGATGCACTGTGGAAGGAAGCCAATGCTGGGGTAATGCAATGCTTTGCTTTGGGGAGATTAATGCACACAATTTCAAAGAAGCAAAAATTTAGAAAACACAATAACCATGAACTGTAATTAATATTCCATAGATTTTAAGCCATCCCGGTCTGTGTAATGTACTGAAATGCTGGAGAAACAAACTTACATCAATAGAAGCTGCCATCATCCAGAATTTAAAAGAATTGCTGTTTATTCTAATGTCAGATACCATAGCACACCTCCTAATGGCAGGTAAGGTCCGTGTTTAAAGATGTTAGGGGATGTTTGCGAAACAAAAGGCAGTACCTACACAATGCTTGATAGCTTGCAGCCATAATATGGCTTATTTATGGCTTTTTGTTCATCTAAATGAGCAAAGAAGCCCTAAAACATTGTGGTTGAGCCCCAGCCCCAAGCACCAAGCTGATCATGAGCCGCTGCGACAAAGCTAAAAGTCAGAATAAGGACTTAAAAATGACAGAATAATCTGTCTAAACAACTGTTTGATGCCTGTTTAATTTCCGGGACTTGGTTGAGTTAATTTAACGCTATTAGCAGGTTTATAAGAGCACAAACGCTAAGTGTTACCTTCTTAAAGATTTCATCCTACCTGTCAGGATATCCTTCCTCTGCTGGGACGAGCTACAGCGCTCTCTCTCATTGGTGTAATGATAACATGTGACAACATGACGTACTTCCGTTGTTATGATATTTGACGCTGCCTTCAAATCCGTGGAAAACTCGGCGACTCGGACAAATGCCCGCCGAATTCAAACAAAACGTGTGTCAAAAATAAATTATGGTGAATGTTTAAGATATCAGGGTTAAAACTTTGTTTTATAACTACCACAGAATAATCCAATCCATGCAAATATAATGCATATTATAGCTATTTTAAATGTGGTTTAAAGAAACTGCAAATCGTTGTGATAAACAGATAAATATGGAGATAGATTGTGTATATATTATTCAATCAAAAAAGTACTTTCAATTAAAAAAAAAAAAAAAAAGCTTTCACTTTAATAAAAAAAAATTCAATTAAAGAACGTATCTTTAATAATAAAAAAACAAAAAACAAAAACAAGACAAAACAAAACAAAAAACTTACAAAAAAAAAAAACAAGTGTTCAAATGCAAATAAATATTTGTCAACCAAAAAAATGCATTGGAACACTTTTGTTTTGTTTTTGTTTTTTTTTATTAAAGAGATGTTCTTTTAATTGAAAATGTGTTTTTTCTTCTTATTATAGTGATATTTTTGTGGGAGTTAATAATAAAAACACAAATGTTCTGGCCCGAATACAAAAAATAAAAAAGAAAATTGAAAAAATAAATAAATAAATAAATAAATAATATATATATATATATATATATATATATATATATATATATATATATATATATATATATTACAAAAATTCTTTGAAGATTGTTCTTTCTTTTTTAATTAAAACTTTTGACTGCAACTTTGTTAATTGAATGATAAAGACACAAAACTCCCTCCATCTATCAAGCGATTTTTATTTTTAATTTTTTTGTCATTGTTTTCATTCTAATGAAAACCGAAAACGTATAAATGAGTATAAATAAATCCATAGGGAGGCGCCAAAGCCAAAGTGATGGAGGGACTATGTTAGGCCACGAGACACGCAGATATGCAGCAGTTATTTCTGAGTTTTCTGTTGTAAAACCTTCAGAATAAACTAAACTCAACATTGCATATAGGATTTTGAAGCACAGAAGACGAAATGGCAGATTTCCCCTCCATGTCGCCACTCCTGAAAGAAACAAGGTAATGCCTGTATACACTATCTATATCCTAGGCTAGCTTTTCCTGCTTCTTCTTTCAATTCTGTTTTAAAATTTTTGTAACTAATATCATAATAACTGGTGATAAGCAATGTGTGGTCGGTGGTATTTGGTTTTTGTAGAAAAAAAACCCTCAGGCCTCTACTTGTTAACCAATTAGTGCTAAAACCAGGACCACGTGGACAGCAGGTGATAGTGGTGAACTTCCATATTATGTGACAAGTGACAAAACTTAAAGTTTATGTGATGGAAGCAGGAATATTGATAATTTTACTTAAACTGAGGTGTAAATCCATTAAGATATGAACAATAACAAAAATGTGGAAAAACACCCATATTTCAGGAGGCAAGGCTATAGTAAGGCATATAAATGGAAAATATGGTAATATGTTTTCTGAGATAAGCCCATGTAAAGGCTTAAAAATGGTGAATGTTTTGGGTCAGTTTGACTGGGACTAAATTTAATTGTTTGAATAAAAAATAAAAAATAAATAAACTCTTGGTAAGGTGTTTCTGTTTTTTAAGGATCGATTCCTAGTGCTCAATGGAATGGAAAACAAGTTAATCTGCGACCAAAAAGGCTGGTTGGTGTTAGTCTGGAGGAAAGGCCTTCGTCCAATCCAATAGATCGGGGATGTTAAACTCATTTTAGTTCAGGGGCCAAATATGGAGCAATAGATCTTCAGTGGGCCACAGATTTTAGGCAGGAAAATTAGGAATTTGAACAGTATTGTTTACGCTAGTTTGCACTTCCATGTATTAATAAATTATAAACTATGCATGGTACTGATAGTATCAAAGCAATAAGTGACATATCAGTCCCTGCAGGATCTTCACTTATCATTTTTTTGATTTTGTGACCCATTTTTATGTAATTTGGGGAAATTTTGTGAAATAATTAAAAGAAAATTGCAGGATTTTGGAAAAATTGAGAGTTTTTTTTAACAATTTGAGCGTGGGGAAAACGTGGGCCCTGCTAATATTGTGGAGTTTCATTGAATTTGTGTATTAATTTGCATTTTAGAGATATCTACAACAGAATTTTTTTACTTTCTTGTGCGGGCCAAATTGGATGCTCTAAACGGCCAAATTTGGCCTCCGTGCCTTGAGTTTGACACATGTGCGATAGATTAACTGTAGTTACTGTGAGTTCTGAAGGGAAGAGCATTAAATGATTTAATTAAATTGTCAGAAAAATGATTGCAGGCAACTAATTAGGGATGTAACGATTCACTCAACTCCTGATACGATTCGATTCACGATACTGGGGTTCACGATACGATTCTCTCACAATTTATTTTACAAAATGAGACTGTAGTCAAATGATGACTGAAAAATATTCATTTTTTTTTTTTTTTCGCCAAAAAATACAAAAATAAAACACTATTCTATTTTCTTCAATCTTTCAATGTCAAAATAATCCCTTGATAAACTATGCAAAACAATGCATTTTAATTATAAATAAATCCTGAATGAAATAAATAAAGAAATAGTGCCTGTTCATTTAAATTCTGGCTCTACAGTAAACTATGCAAAACTGTGTAATAGTTCCTTTTCTTTTTTAAAGTGCGACTGAAAATGTATTTTCTGCCTTAACAATTGGACTTTAAAACAAATCCCATATCAAAGAAATAATTTAAATAAACCAACTATGGCTTTCCTCTCTGTGCCCCTCTTACCTTGGATTTCACATGTTCTTCCTTTCTCACTTCTTTCATTTTGTCTTGGGGAAGCCAAAATGCTTCCACACTTCTGATTTAAAACACGGTGGTGTGTCCTGAATTTCAAATTCTAAATAGGTAACGTCCTCTGCTGTTAAAAAAAGTACTGTGATTCAATTTCAGAGTATCGATGTGAATCGTGACACATTTGAATCAATTTTTAACTGCCTCACGATTAATCTTTACACATCCCTACAACACATAAAACCCTAACTCACACATCGTATTACTACATGTAGCTGGTATTTAGGCATTGTTTCTAATGAAAGTGACAAACTAATGTCTTGGTGCCAGAGACCACAGCACACCACAAGTTGTCACCTTGATGGTTTCTGTCCGTTTTGTCAACAAAGGTTGGATCTACGCAATAATAAGCAGATGGTTATGGTTAATGTTTGCCTTTTCTGTATTATCAGATTTTTCAGATCGCGAATACATCATCAGCACACAGTGCTGTGATTTCTCCTTTAGAATGTAAAAATCCATGTTTAAAGCTGCCGTCCTGTCACTCACTTTATTTTTGCTCAATCTTTAATGATTTTATGGCTGTTGTTTATCAGTCTGAGGCTGCCACGTTGGAGTGGAGACTATCAGCTGCCACGTTGGAGCTTATCAAAGTCAGAACACATGTAGTCTTTATTATCCCCTCGCTGCATCTCTTCAAAGTCAAATTAAAAATAAAATGTTCAATTTATTCACTCTTTTTTCACAATAAAAGGACAAACATAGCCTGGCTTTTTGTGAGGCAGTACAGAGTTGAAAGGCACAACCTACTCCACTCAATCCACGAGTCTTCAACAAACATACAAACAAAGAAAAATAACATTTAAAAAAAAACATCATCAGGAATCTTCATCACATTTCTGAGAATTGGCCCTTAGAGGGTCCCACCAGCCATGGATATGTTGGTGAAGCTTCTTAAAACAATCATCTTAACGCCTTGAAATCTGTATTTTCACCCACGTAAATAAACACAAACCAGTTCAAATCTGAACTTATTCAAGTCATTTCGTTTTAGCTTCTTGACTTCAGTTCAGCTCTAAACACGTTATTTAAAAAAAAAAAAAGAAAACCTGTGCAACACTTAATGTATGGCAATGCCAGGCCTGTTGTAACAATCATAAAATATTAACATGTTCACCACATGCCTCACTGTACACATGACATTAAGGTAAGTGATGTTACCAAATAATAAAAACTATATACAACAAAAGTAGGTTTGTTGTTGTTGTTGTTTTAAAGTCAGGCTTTAAGGAAGTTACAAGGCGTTCACTGGCTTTAAGAAGGAACGTGTCTCCATCCACATGACGGTCCTGGAGAGCTGCTGTCCTGTATGTTAGAGTAGGGCTTCTCAATATTGGGTCGCCAGCTTGTTTTCAATGAATTGCAGAGAAAAAGCTCCGGGGGGAAAAAAAACAAAATTACAAAGCGGGGCGACATCTTGTCTAACGTTGAGGTCCTCAGGTTTAGATTTTACAATCCAGTAATAAGAAAGGTTAAATTTACATTATTTTTGTATATTTTTCCACTTTTGATCTCAATTTTTGTTAGTTTGCAGATGAAAACTGGAGTTTTTCTTTTGTTTTCTGGTTGTTTTTGGGCATAAATCCAACAAAATGAGCATTGTCTAGTATAACGGTGTGACTATTCCTTCTTTTCTGTTGCTCTGCTGTGATATTTAGTATTAACTAGTCATTTTATGAATTAGTATTAAAGTCAAACATTGTGGCTCAGTTTGAGTGATGATGATATTTGGTCCTGAAGAACCAGAGCCAGTGTTTTTTTGATGAGCACACCTGATTACTAGTGACGCACCGAAATTCCAGCAACTGAAAATATTATGGCCGAAAAACACTTTTCTCACTGAAATAAGCCGACCGAAACGTAATGTTGTGAAGACGTGAGGAAACGCCGTAAGCTTTTCTGGAAACGGGCCAACTTGTTTGCTGACTCACGTAGCGACTGTATTTAAATACATCTGAGCACCAAAGCCTTTTCTGAGCAGCATTAGAGACGAAGCACATAATAGTTTTTTAGTTTTAATGAGAGAACATATTTAATTTTTTTTAGCAGCTCAGTCAGTTATAGGCCTGTACTTTATTATTTAATGTATGAGTGGGGACAAGCTAAACATTTATTTATTTATTTATTTTTTATATTGTGAATTGTTGGAATGTCAGTGCTAAATAAATATTCCATATTTTTAATTGATTTATTCTTTGAAGGATGAATATTAATTTATACAATTGCAATGTTTTAATTTTAGTGCGTTTAGTACACATTCAAAGCCATAAATACAATGAGACTAATAAAGACTAATAATTTGCATAATCATTTCTTTCCGTGTGTTTCGGCCTTGGTTTTCTCATTTTTGGTTTTTGGGTTTGGCCAAGAATTTTCATTTCGGTGCATCCTTAATATTTCCAGTGGCTGGCTCATCCTCAGGTCTGTTATAGATCTGGATTAGGAGCCAGTCATCAGATTTAATCCTGTTGGAATAGAGAAACATCTGGAACACGTGTCCAACTCAAGGTCGAGATATTTGAATTTGAAGTTATCGTTCTTTAGTCAGATAGAAATGTGTCTGTATGGAGATGCTTTGCTAGGATTGTAAATGCAGTGTTTCTAACACGGCCTCTGTGGGGAAAAATATTGCTGGTTTAAAACGCGCAGGACTTCCTCAGTTCAGGTTTCTCCGTTCTTTAAAGATGCCATCTTCATCCAGCTCTGCAGAACCACTGATATTGTGCTGATCCGGATGGAAGTCAACCAGGACTGCTGCTGGGTTTCATTCAACCAGGGCTTACATTAGCGTACATGAGCTACTTCAGTGTTTCAGTCACGTTAACAACAGCTTTAATGCTGCAGCTATGCGTCCATGAAGGCCTCTGTTTACTGCAGTAAGAAGGACTCATTATATGGATTCTTGCTTGGTGATGGCCGACTGAGGGATGGAGCTGGGGGGCTGCTTGGGAACCGTGGCTATGACCCCCTGTGACAGTTTGTAATGTTCAGAGCCTGAGGCGGTGGGCGGAGACGGGATGGGCGTTTCAGGAGTGGCTGCAGAGTGGAACACAGAGTGACAGCAGTGAGTCATCAGCATGTATTTACACCACGTACTGTATGTACAACACGCTGTCAGGGCAAAATCGTTAGTTATGTTTATTAACATATTTACTCATAGACCTTATTCTTTTAAAGGCTTTAAGTTGAGACTTTTCATTTCTGCTGTCTCATGTTTTCTGCTCTCTTCTCGAGGTCAGCTTCCCAAAACACATCTTATCCCTCAGACACGGAGGCATCACACAGTCACATGCCTACACACACTCACATAGTCACACATACACACCCAATACACATCCATTCATACACACAAACACCATACACGCACACACCTCCAACACTCACGACAATCAGAAGATACCAGAGAACTGGTTGTTTTGACCTAAAGAAGAAACTGTCTCTTTTCACCCTCTTCTTTCACCTCCTCTGCCCTCTTTATCTCCCGGTGGGAGGAGGGAGGGGGACTGAGGGGGAATATGCGTGATGAGTTAGAACTGTGGGCCACTTGATCATCGGACGTCCGCCCGGGGCGGTCACTAATTTTGTCCATCTTTGTACTCCTTTTTACTTAGTTTTATAATAAACCTTTTTTTTATAAAATCATCAATGCCTCGCCTGGACTCCATCACTCAACCAGAGCAATAAATCATGTCTCCAAATGAGGTCAACCGCAAATTTGCCGTGACAACGCGTTTCCAGATGAGGAATAATAAGCACTTTAGGGAAATTTCTCGAGGCATTAAAGGCGCTAAGAAAGAATAACAGAAGTTTCCTTTGACAAAGTAAGTCCGATTAGTTTCTCTGAAGAGCTGAGAGGATTATGATGCTGCTGCCAAAGCCAGTTTGTTCCTATGTATACGAACACAGAGTTCATTTTGATTTGGTTTCATCAAATGTCTTTAAGTGACAATAAATAAATTACGATACATGTGAACAAAAATATAACAATATCTTCATCAATTCATAAAAACAAAATCATAATTTTGTCACATGGGGCAAACATGATGTGATCATGTGGTCTAATGCCAGTGCTTCCCCACCTTTTTTTGGATGGTGACCCCATTTTGATATCAAGAATTTCTGCCAACCCTTAAAGACGTTTTTTCTTGAGCTACTTTTTGTTTGTTGTTATACTGTTTTACAAAAACTACATTTTACTAATATTATCATTATTATTTTTTAGATTTTAATTTAGATTTGACAAAGTGAAAGTATAAAATACAGTTGTTTATGGTTGTGCGTTGTTTTAACTTGAAAAAGAACAATAATTGAACATTTCTAAAATGTATTTCTAGTCAGTAATTCATTGATTTTTATCAGTTACTACTACACATGGGGTTCCGACCCCAAGGTCTTATGCATTGATCACATCAAATCTGTCTGTGTATATTTATTTACAAGCATTAATACCGTCCAATATCAGGTTGATCAATGATAATTAAATTTTTTTTTCCAAATGCATAAACTCATGCTTTATATTTTAGTCGGCTTTACCTGTAACAGATTTAGTCGACTAAAAATTTGATCTCATTCACTTGCTTAAAACTAGATCATAACTCAAATATTCCTGATGACAACATTTTGACTAAAGCTAAGTTGCATTTTAGTCAAAGTATTGTGAGTAGAATTAAAGTTAAATGCCACTTTGTGCAACAAAAATGACCTCTAACCCTCGTATTAGTCACACATTTTACCTTTGGGGTCATTGTGACCCCAGGGATATTTGTTGAGAATTGTTGACCCTGTTTTTTTGGTTTATTTGTTGAATACATAAATTAGCTCTTGGTAACGAAACCTTGACCTGTTCTCTAGCGCCATCATCAGACCAAACTTTTAAATTACAATTAATTTAACTTTAGTAGTTTTAATCCAAATCTTCTTAAATTTACTGACAACATTAATTACCTCAAAACCATAAACCCTATTGGTTGTGGTGATGATATGACCTTTACTGCAGGGCCACCATCAGGTCAAACTTTCAGTTTTAGAGTTGGTGTATCTTGAAACTCAAACTCAAAAGTATCAACTGTGCAAATGCAGGTGTGGTGAGGTCACACATGGGTCACACAGAGAGAGTTAAAACAACTGGAACACCTGCTAAATAGGTGCTAAAGGTGTTCAGCACATTGAAAAAATAACATGATAATTTTTTGCTTAATCAATTGTATCCATCAAATTAGGAAAAGTCATGAAATATGAAGCAAAAAATAAAGTCAATTATTATTTTTTTGAATGATAAACTTTGAATGGGATCAAATTGACCCCAAGGATAACAGGAAGGTTAATTAATAAAAGTTTCATATTTTAGATTAAAAAGCGTCTTTCTTTTCCACTCACAAATTTGACCGTTGTGGAGGGGCGTCGGCATGTTGCTGGTTACGATAACGTTGCCGCTCAGGTGCTCCTGAACCAGGTGAGGATGTAGAGAATGAGGCGCGTGTGGAGCTTCGTTAGCAGAACCTGACGCATCATAAAAAACCCACAGAGGGGATTTAGCTACTCATTTATTTTCCTTAATCAGCTTCAGGGTTTGAAGGAACTCACCTCCAAGAAGCATTTCCTGCAGCAGGTTGTCGATCTTTGCCATCCCGAACAGTTTGACGAACTGGATCTGTTCGATCATCTGCCAGGTGATGCTCTGTAGCGTGGGCAGCAGCAGCAGCAGCTCCCCAAAGCGGCCCCGCGAGTCGTACTGCCTGTCGTTGATGTAGTCCTCTAGGCTGACCTGGACCTGGTATCGCATCCGCTTGATCTTTCCAGGGTCACTCAGACCTTTAGCATCTGCCGGTAAACACAAACTCAGATATTAGCACATAAAGAAGCACCTGATAATGAGCAGCATATCTCCAGCTGAACTTTTCTCTTGTTATTGCAATTAAAAGACTACAGGCGTTATTGTGGGATGATACTGTACCTGGATCAAAGAACACAATGGCTTTCAAACAGGCGTATTCATTGTCATCCATCTGAAGCTCTTGGAAGGGAAGCACCAGTTCATCCAGGATCCTCACCGCTACCCTTCCCACCTCCAGCTCCGGACAGTTCTTGGGAATAATGTGGTCATTTCCTGCACCAGTAAAAGAAGAAAGCAGGCTTTAAAACCACCAACAGAACAGCTTTAAAGTCCTGCTAACATGTCTATACATTCCATACGTTACCTAATAACAGGATGTCTTTATATAACATGGACCTCTTGGCAACTCCAAGCAGAAGATGTTCTCCTGCATGAGCTCTCAGCAGCGCCACCTGGAGGAAGGAAAGCAAATGACACGACTGTTAGCTGAGGTGATGCAGTTGATTTTCTCTTTTTGTCATGTGCGGGTGACAAAGAAGCAACGTAACACTTTAAAAGATTATAGCTCTGACATGCAAACGTTTGATCCAAATAAACAGCAGGAGTCCAGTCTTCCTCAAATCAGACCTTGTTTGGTCCTCACACTGCCACATATAGCTCGTCTTCTTCCCTAATGCTTCCCATTCTTCACTCTAATGGGAATATTATGATATTTCTGTTGCTGTTCAGACTCATGCAACACATACTCTGATGCACGGTGTCCGCATTGGTGTCCATGACATCATCCCTCTCCTTGGCTCACTTTTGATCGATCCTGAATCTTCTGACTCTTTATTCCACATCGTAGGAGGAACTAGGAGTGGTTAATCAGCCCAGTTGCCCGATTACATTCAATTGAGATTATTGATGTCTTATTAGATTTTTCGGTTAATGCTGATTATTGATATTCCATTTAACGTCATTAAGCTGCTGATTTATTTGACTTCTTTTGTCAGTAACACATCACAGCACCTTCAACATTGAATAGAATAATTGGAATATCCAGATTAGGAGGAGTTGGCAGGTTTGTAATAACTGCTTGTTGGAAATGTAAGAATTGTTATCGTCAGTAATCGCAGTATTATATATCTAACAGCTAATTGTTGTTTGATTCTGATTCTGGGATTTTGGGTAAACTTCAAGGAATAATTTGAGGAAAATTTTCCAGATTATGGAAAAATTTAGATTAAAAATGACTGCTGTCATCTGATATAAGAACTGGAAAATTGAGCTCTGCAAATATAGTGGATTTTAATTGAATTTTTGTATTCAAAAATTCAATTGAATTTGGAGGGGCTGACATGTCTATAACTGATAATCCTTCATGTTTTTCTATAATTTTTACTCTCTCACGATAGTTTAGTTTACATGTTTTTACCTGTTCATAAGAAATTAGGAATTTATATTTTTTCCTTCTCACTGGATGCATTCACTGGTCTCTGTGCAGCCATGTGCCCCTGCAGCTCTACACCAGGACTGGTTGATGAGTGACCAGCGTGTCTTTACCTATGTAAACATGTGTCTGTGCCTGTGCACCGGTCTCACCTGGTCATCCAGGGGCAGGTCACAGAAGGCTGGGATGTACTTAGCCCATTCCACCAAAACCAGCAGCTGCTGCTTCATGGACTCACACACGTCTGTGATGGCAGCGATCTTCTTAGTCCTGATGTCACCGTTTAGTATAGGAGCAGGAGACGTAATCTGAGTAATAGAATGTAACTATGAATAATAGAATGTAACTATGAATAATAGAATGTAACTATGAGTAATAGAATGTAACTATGAGTAATAGAATGTAACTATGAATAATAGAATGTAACTATGAATAATAGAATGTAACTATGGGTAATAGAATGTAACTATGAGTCATAGAATGTAACTATGAGTCATAGAATGTAACTATGGGTAATAGAATGTAACTATGAGTAATAGAATGTAACTTTGAGTAATAGAATGTAACTTTGAATAATAGAATGTAACTGAATAATAGAATGTAACTATGAGTCATAGAATGTAACTATGAATAATAGAATGTAACTATGAGTCATAGAATGGAGCTATGAGTAATAGAATGTAACTATGAATAATAGAATGTAACTATGGGTAATATAATGTAACTACGAGTAACTATGAGTAACTATGAATAATAGAATGTAACTATTTTGGTTTTTTTTAATTAATTTATTTATTTATTCAGTTTATTTCAGACATGGTTGCATTCACATAAGTTTTGTTAATAATAGAATGTAATTATGAGGTCAAATGGATGCACGGCCAATTATAATTGTAATCGTGTAATTGGTAATTCATTACAATTATGACGTTATTATAATTGTAATCATAATTGAAAAAAACATGTCGCTGTCGTAATCGTAAATGAATTGTAATTGAGTTCAGATAATGCACTTTGTAATTGTATTTGGCATAACAGACATGGGCAACTGGAGGCCCGGGAGCCACATGCGGCCCTGAGTCTAATTTTGTGAGGCCCCCAAAATATACGCATAAAATGACAGAAAATACACAAATAAAAAATACTAAAGTATACCAAAAATTACAATGTTACAGAAAAATACAGTAAAAGGCAAAAGAAAACAGAAAACTTTTCTGAAAACTACACAAAAAGACAAGAAAAACACAAAAAGATTACTCAGCAAACCCACAGTACTAGAAACAAACAAAATAACAACATAAATTGACTCAAAACAAAAGAAAATGACAACACAAATACACAATATGACTCCAAAAGCATACATTTTACAGGAAAAATACATAAAAGTACAACAGAAATGCACAAAATAACTTATTTCAAAACAACAACAACAACAAACATACACAGAATGACAGAAAAACACACAGATACTCTAAAAACTGTTCTTTTTTGTGTTCATGCTCAGATAACACATACATAGTTAACAATTATTAAAATATGTTTCATATCAAATTCACCTGTCAGTTCTCTTGAGAATCATTTTACCATTTAAAAAATGGAAACCTATGGGTATACGGATAGAAAAAAGGCTCCGACGCCCACACCAAAAATATTAATACCAATATTTTCATTGATAAGGAAGCCTAACAAGGCAACAAAGAGATGAAAAACAAATTGGATGATATTTAATTATTTTTTTTTAAAGTATTTTTCAGCTGATTTAAGACATGGGTCAAAACCAACACGTTATCATAAGAGATGCTAACAGAAAGCTAACACAAGAGTAATGTTACGTTTTATGGGCTTATTTGTTAAAGACTCAGTAATTGTAATTGAACTTAAGTAACTGGGGACGTAGGGGGGAAATTGTATTTGTAATAGGGAAAAATGCTGGTCAAAGTATAATTGAGTTGAGCTACATTAAATGCTAACAGAAAGCTAACACAAGAGATTGGTTACATTTAATGGGGTAATTTATTTCAAAATCAGTAATTGTGATTAATTGTAATTGAACTTTAGTAGCTGAGAACATAATTGTAAATGACTTTCAGGGAAAAAATAATTGTAATTTGAATTGTGATTGTGAAAAAATGCTACAAAATGTAATTGTAATTGAGTTGTAATCAGACATGGATAATTGAAGACGTAATTGTAATTTAATAATGTAATTGTCTCCAACCCTGGTCTCCAGTACCTGTCGGGACAGCACGTCTGCCTGGATGAGTGCGTTGATGGAGGGTAAACTACTGTCCTCGTAGCTCGACCTCCTGGTGCTGATTCTGTCTCTCTCGTTCTGCACAGCTAAAAAAAAAAAAAACAGCAATCTTAACAAATGGGGAAACCAACCCTCCTCCTCCTCCTCCTGGCTTGTCGTCTTTATCAGTATATGGCTATTATTGCTTGGAAGTGTTTGCTCAGCATAAGCCAGTCTGAGACTTCAGCGATTTACCCAGTGAACATTAACAAAGTCGTCCTGTTGCGACACAAAGACGACCAGCACAGATTTACTGATCTGTTTTTTTTTTTTTGTTTTTTTAGCTTTTAAATGCTCTGAGAATTTCCTGCTGTTATAAGAGCAGAAGCTGAAAAATTGCGTCTCCTACCTTCTTTCTTCATGCCAGCTCTGAAGCATTTCTTCAGTCGACAGTATCTGCATTGGTTCCTCTTGTCTTTGTCTACGATACACTGTCTGTTGAACCTGGAAAGGGAACCAATTTAGACTCATATGTCCCTTAAACCAGTGGTTCTTAACCTTGGGGCCAGGATCCCATTTTGGGTCGTGAGACACTAGGAGGAGGTCACCAGATACCTTCAAAGAAACTAAGAATTTGAGCCATTTTTTGCCTATTTTTACCCTTTTTCTGCAACTACACCAAACTTGTCTTATTTGAACCTAATTTCTCGCCATATTTTTGCTCCTTTTAAGGCATTTGTGCTACATTTCTCCAATTTCTGCCACTTTTCTATCAAATTTTGATGCCTTTTCTGAGCATTTTTTTCACTTTCAATACGTTTCTGGCACTTATAAACCCTTTCTACCACTTTTCCCACCTAATGTCACATATGTTGACCCATTATTGTCACTCTTAACCTCTTTTCACAATATTTCGTGCTTATTTTTGTCAATTTAACCACATTCACAATTTGTCACGCCCATTATTTGAAAGTTTCAACTAATTTTTCCTACTATTTAAATGACATTACCCCAATTTCTGTCACTTTTAAGCCAATATTGACACTTTGAACCCATTTTTACTACATTTTCTGTTTGTTTTTGGCCACTCTAATTTGGAACTTTGAACCAATTTACTGTTGTTTTTAAAATCCCATTTCACCACCTTTTCCACCCATTTTATTACTGATTAAAACAAGGATTTACATCTTTAAGATGACTATATGGTACAGATAATACTAAACTTTTTGGAAAGCAGTAGATATTTTTCAGATAAATAAATAAATGTGGTTATCACAGATTCATAGAACAATGGACCATAATTTTTCTGACTTTATCCCCCCTTATAGATGGCCCTGTCTCCACATGACTGTTCTTCAATGTTCATGTCTGTGTTCAACCACCTTCAGGTACAGCGGGGGTCCCTTACAAGGTTGAGAACCACTGCCTTAAACAGTCAAAGCAGCACTCAATAAACAAGAAATGCACATCTTTTCAACATTGATCAACCATTAAAACCTTAGTGCATGTGCCCTAGAGTTTGCTTCCCCACCTGCACGAGTACATGTGGTTTTTGCGAACGCTGCGTCTGAAGAAGCCCTTGCAGCCGTCACAGCTGGAGGCCCCGTAGTGTTTGCCCGTGGCTCGGTCCCCACAGATGGCACACAGGCTGCCCGCTGCCAGGTGGCCGCCGGCGTTCATGGCGCCGCTCTCGCTCGGTGACGAGTCTTCGGTTAGATAGAGGAGAGAGAAAGGCCACATGAGAACTCTAGTTTTCATTAATCCTTGAAAGGCGAGAAAAGCTGCTGTGAAAACAATAATCAGCTCCACTGAGTCTGATTCAACAAAGTCTACTCAGCTTAACTGATGCAGGTTTGATTACCAGCTATAACGTAATCACTGAAGACAGTTCACTTGGTTTTTTAATCCTATTGTCGCCAAATTGTGAAAAGACATTTACGTTGGATGTGTGAGCTTAAAAAAAAGTTGATCCCTTGATCAACTACTGGGGGAAATTAAAGTGTAGAGTGGACAGAAACCAACCAAAGCATCTAAAACTCTTTAAAAACTATTGACATTTATGGGGTTTTTTGGTGCAAAATGGATTTCTTCTGAAATATTTTGCATAAAATTTGATGCAGCATTGATGCACATATGAAAAAACGGCAGTGTGAGGTCTGTAGGAAGAGGCCGAGTACATATCGTGATACTTGGAAAATGTCTGCACATCACTTGATTACATGAAACCATGTCATATGAAATGAAGACAAATGTAGAGAGCAGATAGTTGTGAAAGATGAATCTGGTGACCCCCTGTTTATCCCTCCGTCCTCTTCTGACTGACTTTTAAATCAGTAAAAGTCTCAAAGTTCATCCCCTGAGTTGCACATTTCTGGGACTCACCCGTGCCCAGTGGCAGCACTTGCATGTTCTCGAACTCCAGCGTGGTGTAGGCCGGGTCCAAAGCCTCGCTATAGTCTGCCATGTCCATGTCTGCCAGCAACTTTGGGCAAACAAATCTTCAACTACTTGACAGTGGGGCAAAAGTCTTCTCGTCCAAGAAGCTAACGTGTTCCCCCCTGTCTTTCTCCTCCTCCTCCTTTACCTCCCCACACCTTCGTAGAACCCCCCCTGCCTATTTTTTTGGGGCCTAGCTCCGCCCAGTCAGCGCTCAGCTCTTCAGCCCCAGTCCAGTGTGATGGTAGACCTACTGGTGTCAGAGAGGAGACCAGTGACAGCCAGCACTAAGCTGTACTAACCAGAGAAGAGGTGGAGTGACGGTGGGTCTGGTTGATGGTTAACTCACCCCTCCACTGGTGAATCACTGCCCTGTTTTTTTTTAGAGGAGATAGCTCAACTTTGATATCTGCCACCTCTACGATTCCTCAATGACAGCTATATATCAGGTCAATCAGCCGCTAAAGCAGTTCATTTTATAGCTCAGCACTTTCAGGTGCACGCTCACATCACATGCACAGCAACTGGAACAACTGGGTTATATAAAGGTGGAGACAACAGTGCAGCTTAACCTCAAACTTTCCTCTCAATTCATGAATAGTTTTGGTTTGTTGCATGGGTTCGTTTTCCTTAAAAAGGTCGATTTATCAAAATAATACATCACATATGCAGATATATATGAGTATGTGCTAATATGTCACTGCACATACAGTAACAGTAAGAGCTGCAACTGTTTCTGTTCTCCTGCTGCTAACACATGTTCCCTTGCTTACTATACAGTAGCCATAAAGTCATCATTATCCATGGGAGTCACTTCACACGTCACTAAGTGAACCAGTTTAACATATCTCTTCATGTGTCTGAAAAGCTTCTCTGGGGTCCACAAACTATAGGTTGAGGCTAGAACTGGGCAATATATCACGATTCAAGATATATCAAGTTTTATATTTTGGCGATATAGAAAATTACAATATCGCCTATACCAATATATACAGTATGTTTTATAGCTTACTTTGTATTAAAACTTTAGTTTTAGGAGTCGCTGCTTTTGCTACTTCTCAGAACAGCATGAAAAGCACAGTTAGATTTCTGAGTGATTCTAACCCAGACCTTCCTTTAAACAAGCCACACTACAGAACTCACTCACACGTGCTGTCCCTTATAAGAGAAAAAGCCGAAAGTGGCACATATTGTGCATCAGCAAATTTAACCTGGAATTGTCTTTCTGGTCAGATTTCCATTTCATTAAAATAGCGAGATTCATATCGTCTATTGCCATTTGGAGAAAAAATATGGAGATATGACTTTAGGTTCATATCACCCAGCCTTAGTTGAGGGCCAGAAAATAATGCGTGCCTGTGTTTACATGCACGCTGATGCTGATATTTTAATATGAAAATGTAGGAAGTTTCTACAGTTGCTTTATAAAAGCAGGCTTTCCACACAAATGTGTCGTTAATATGGGAAAAAAACATTTTTAACTGTGTTGGGCTCAGACATAACTAAATTAATACCTGTTGGGCTCAGGTTGTGTTTGGTTACTGCTCCGTTAGGTTCAAGCCAAGCTTGGACGGTCTACACTCTGATTGGGACTACCATTTATATTTTTACAGTAAAAATAGAGTCTGTGGTGAAATATCATTTCAGTCTGATGCTTTAGTACTTATTTACGTGTCATTTAGTTCCGTCGTTATGACGCTATTGACCAGGGACATTATGGTGGACGAGGAAAGGAGGGAACTTTGAAAATGCCACTTTCATCCATTTTACTACAGATCCACGCCTGATTTCAGCTGAACAAGAAAGACTCCTTAAAGCAGGAAGCCTACGCTACCATGACAACATCAGAGTCTTTTAATCTCATCAAACCAGTGTGTTAATGGTGCACTTCCTTGAGTAATCACTACATCACAGTTTATCAAACATGTCGATCACCACAAGTGTGAGTTTAAAGTGCTTTTTAAAGCCTCTGCAACTATAGGGGAGAATTACTAACTTCCATGTTATGCTGTATGTAATAGTAACTGTATTAATCCTGCAAACAAACAACACTTTTTATATATTATATTTATATTTGTAAAATATAGATATATTTAAAGAAAAGTTGTTTAGTTTTTTTTATTCAAAATGCACTTTTTGTTTATTGTATTTCATATCTAGAGATACAATTCTCACATTTACTTTCATTTATTGTTGAGTTTTCAGGTCCTAAATTCTGTAAAAATGTGTTAGCGAGGTATGAACCCAGCAGGTCTCTCATATTTATGGACACAGGTCAGATAGTTTAGTGGAGGTCCTAAAGCCTAGGCATGAGTTATTTTAATATTCATTTAGTCAATTTTTGCAAATATTGACATTTCAAAATATGTTTTTTTCTCTCTTTTTGTTTATTCTGTTTCGAATTTAGAGATATAAATTGCACATTTACTTTATTGTTTTGTTGAGTTTACTTGACTGTACTTAACTGAGTAACTAAATTGTATTATAATAATAATAACTGCCTACATCATATTTGAAGTATTATTTAGTACCCATTCCTGTTAGCTCTTCATAATAATTACCAGTACATTAAAAAAGTGAAATAACGACTTGGTTTTACTGGGGAAATGAGTTAAGCAATGCATAAAACTGTTAACTCTAACTATATTTGCCACAAATGAGATACATCTAAATTCAGATTCATCACACGCGCCTTAGGCCTTTTGGACCAGTTTCACTGTGACTTTTGCAACACTGTGTCCTGAATCCGACTGTTTACCAAAGCAACATAACCGTCTTTTTTCTTCTTTTAACAAATCCAACTGCAAACAGTAGCCTGGTATTTGAGGAGAAAGTGCCAGTACACGACAGGTCAACGATCTGCGGTTCATCCAGAGCTGAGCAGTAAACAGCGCTTAGGCTCAACTTGTTAACCGTACACTGACATTATATGGGACGCTCGTAAAAATGATTTTTCTTTTTTCCTCTTGCAGGCCAACACTTTAACATTCCCGTAGGCTCCTGTGCATGATGGGCTCAGTCATTACAGACAATGCAAACTGATTAAGCTCATCAAAGTGTGATTAAAGCTTTTAAATCAGTTGTTTTTCTAGCTATTGATTAGTTAGCGTTTAAAGGCCTGATTAACACTTCTTTGATCACAAAAAAATGACTCACAGCTTTTCTTTTCCTACAGTGCAGCTCTGAACATGTTGTTTCATCTGTGTGTGTGTGTATGTGTGTGTGTGCAGAGGTCACCAATTACAACATTTGTCCATGTTCGATCTGCTCTTCTGCAATGCCCATATTTGCTCAAGAAGTGTGTACTGATTATTTCAAAGCAGTAAGCTAGGAGAGCGGGGGGGGGGGGGTATAGCTATGAATGAGTCACAAGCAGCAAATCTTATCTCTACCGTCATTAAGGTGCTTTTATCGTTGCTTCCATCTAAAATTTCTGTGAACTCCTCAAGGAACACTCATATATGGGACTGTAAAGCATAATCTATGTGGTTATAGCTTTCTTAATCACAAACTGTTCTCATGACATTCTCCCATAGCTTATCTGCGTTTGGTTTCTTTTTCACGATAGTTGTTGTTTTATTCCTTTATTATAAGGTTTCATCAATGAAATAAAGACAGCGATAAGTATTCAGGAAAAATATGAAACAAAGGTAAAAAAATATATTTTAATTTACAAAAAAATGGACACTTGGCCCTCCCTCAGCATACTCAAAAAAGTGATTGTCTATTTAAATATAGTAAGGGTGTGCATTGGCATGAATCTGACGATACGATTCACAATTTGCATGTCACGATACAATATATCCTGATACTAAGCAATACGATATACATCCTGATATATCGTGATATCGATAATTACAAATGTCACCTTTACAAGTACAAAATGGTGTGAAATACAATGTTTAATTTTTTTTAAGCTTGCAAAAACAAATAAATTATAACTAACTGTAATTCAAGTACAAATATCAAAAACAAGTGGTATGTTTATCAATTATGTTTTTCAAAAAAGTAAAATTTTTGCTTCTATGGCAGATTCTGATTATGTTAAGTTCTTAAATCCTTTAAATAACCACATGCATCTAGAAAAGCGTCCAGTATGTTTTATAAAAAAATAAAGTGCAATTTCCAAGATAAAATGCATGGAAGAGTGAGGTAGTTTAACTTAGTCTGATGTGGTTCACTGACACTAAGGCTCTATGCTACGAATCTAGATAATTGAATCCTGGATTCACCTAACCAAACATTCCCTGTCAGAGAGAAGCTGTCCTACGAAGGTTGATAACAACATGCTAATTTAAGCCAAGTGTTTTCAGCCTGGGTACATGTGCGTTCACATGAAAGGGGTGGAGTTTGCAGCGTCTGACCAATCACTACAATGGAGAAAACTGTCAGAGCGACCATCTTTACAGTGGAGGAACAGTTCATGATCTTAAACAAAAATAATGAATTTACTGTAAATCCATAATGACAGCGAAGAGCAACAGTGTTAGTGCTCCACACCGGGAGGCGGAGCTTTTATACTCGCTCAGCTCTGATCCACTTCGTAACTTGATCCCGAGCAGGTTTGGAGTTGCTTAAGTTTAAAGTTATGAATAATTCAAATCCATAAGTCAGACCAAAAACCACACTGTTGTTACAGAAAAGGCAGGAATGAGCTGCTGACACTGTTAATGTGTAAAAGTGTGAGATTATTTATGATATGAATCCATTGGATGATAAAGACAGCGCTGTAATCACTTTCACTTTATTACAGCACACACGTTTTTCTATTCTAGTAGACCTATTTACACACACACTGGAATGAGAGCACAATGTTCACTGTCTGTAGTATGTTCCTGCTGCTGCGGTCAGCCTCACTATAGCTTATGAATGAATTAATGATTTCACCCGTCCTCGCATATGGATTGAGACACAGGCTTCATCAGCTGACTGTAGATCAATCCATCAGATATAAATCTATATCTTTCCTAAACGGTTCATCCGTAAATGAAAGGATTGCATTTATCCATTAATAATATTTCTTTCCTAAACTTTCCTTGATGAGCGAATGGAGGCAGACATGGTAACAGGTGGCCAAAACTGGCAAGAAAAGAGTGAAAAGTGACTCAAATGGGCCAAAAGCAGTCAAGAGTGACCAAAAAAGTGAAAAAGGGCAAAAATGTGAAACAAACAGATCCAAAATAAAAGAATAAAAGGAAAAAAAGTGGTATTTATTGGGCAAAAGTTAGTTCATTTGGATGAAAAGTGGCCAAAAAAATTAAAGAAAGGACAAAAATTTGATTAAAGTGTCAAAAAGAACTTGTAAAAATTGACAAAAAATAAGGAAAAAAGGCATATTTGGCAAAAAAAAGCTAAACGTCTGAAAAAAGTGTCAGAACTTTTTGAACAATATTGGACAAAGGAAGTTGCAAAATGGCTAAAGGAAGTAGGTAAAAAGGTTCCTCCTTTTAAGGTTTTGTGGAGAAATAATAATTCAAATTAAGACATAAAGAACCACATGTTGAGCATCACTGACATAATAATGGCTTCTTTGTGGCGTCGCTGATAATGTCTACAGAAAATGCCAGAATTGTTGTCCCCGTCCACCCCTGCTCAGGTTAAGATACGAACCATAACAGCTCGTAGCGCCTTATTACAGCTGTTTATTTTGTGTTCATTAATGTAGCGATCAGTGGTTTAATGTTTTATTAAAGAGTTACAAACTGCACGTCTGAAAAGTGAAGGTCCGCATGCAGCTGAGCTGTCTTATAATCAGTCACCCAAACTCGTGCCCCGGGGCTAAAAGTCAAAGGATCGCTGAGACCTGATGTAACACTTGTGTGATTCTCCCCTTTCAAACTTCAAACTCCAGTTTGTGAACAAAGTCCTGTCTATCTTCTGAATAGGAATCTCCGACCACTGACCAAACTCCATTTGTTCCCGCTGCCTATTTGTACTTTCTCCTCCATGACTACCTTTCATTTCCCCCGTAGGCCGAACTCTAAGCTGGGACGCAGGAGCCAGCGGTGGAGCACACACACCATTGTAGTGGTGGTTTGGAGGGAATAATAAGACATGGAACACACACCATCTGGGGACTTATTTTGTGTCTTCGTGAGTCGATAAGAGAGGAAAGAGAAGAGAAGAGAAGACGACAATGTGCTGCGTGCAGCAGGAAAAGAGCAGCAGCAGTAGATGGAGATACTGTAGGTGAGTAGATGTCATGGCAAAGACCGTGTCAACAGATAACTATCTGCAAATAACACGGCTTATGCAAGCCTGTGGGGCCGAGCGGGAGCATTTCCTCTGTCAGCCCACAGAGCAACTCACTCACTATTTATGAGAAATTAAACACTTTTTTCAATTCAAACTACTATATAGCTTCCATTCAGTACTTCTATACAAGTAAAATAGTCTATATTTAAAATGTCCTCATTATTTGTTAGCATAAATGCTATTAAAAGCTCAGTATACATCAGAGGTGAGCAACCTTTACCACAGCGGGGCCACAAAAATATGATTTTCTGATGTGAGGGCCACATTATCAACATTCATGTCAGCGTTTAGAACAATGACCATTCTGAGCATTAATAATACAGGGAAGAACAATAAGTTTGTGTTGTCATTTCATGTAGTTTTTGGTGTAATTTATTGTTTTGTGTAGTTTTTGTGGTCGTTTTGTGTATTTTTCTCCTGTTTTGCACTTTCTGTTGTTGTTTTTGTGTGTTTTTATTGCTTTTGTTTTTAAAGTCATTTTGCGTATTTTCCTCTCCTTTTGTTGTTGTTGTTGTTGTTGTTTTGTATGTTATAAGTCAATTTGTGTACGTTTGTTGTCATTTTGTGACGTTGGAGACATTTTTTTGGTATTTGCTTTTTGTGTTTTTGTTGTCGTTTCTTAATTTTGTAGTTTTTCTTGAATTTTGTGTTGCTTTTTTTGTTTTGTTGCCGTTTTTGTGTTTTTGGTGTCATTTTGTGTATTTATGTTGTCTTGTGTATATAGTAATTTTGTGCATTTACTTTAGGGGCCACTCAAAATTGGATCGAGGGCCGCATGTGGCCCCCGGGCCGCCAGTTGCCTATGTCTGGCATACATCTTTTTGTATCTATAAACTGTAGAATCTCTGCTGTTGAGGATTTTGTTTTTCTTAACTTCTGAATTTATCTTCTTAAAGCTGTAAAAAGAAGATTTTAGCAATTGTTAACCTTTCGTGCAGGTTTTTAAACCTTGGGGTCGTGACCCCATGTTGGGTCACTTAGAATTTAAATGGGGTCCCTCGAAATGTCTTGTAATTGATAAAAAAATACTGATTAAAAATGTATTGTTTACATTAAAAAATAAATAATAAATAGTATTCTTTTTTTAAATAAAACACAACACAATCTCTAATCAAGTGTATTCTATATTTTTACTTTCTCAAATATAGATCTAATTAAAATACAAAGCAGTGTAAAAATCTGACTACTCTGTATTTTTTATATTAAAAAGTAAATCAAGAAAAATAAATGTATTTGGGTCACCAGAAATTTGTGATCCCTTTCATTAAGTCGTTTTTGTAATTTTTCTGGTATGTTAGTGTCTTTTTCTTGTCATTTGGTGAGTTTTTTTTTAATCATTTTCTGTATTTCTAATGTTTTTATTTTCATTTTGTGTATTTTTCTGGAAATTTTGTTTAATTTTGTTTTGTTTTTGTTTTTGTTATTTGTTTTGTCATCTTGTTCATTGCTTGTATTGAACATTTTTCTGGTCCTTCTGGTTTATTTTTCATGTCGTTTTGTGTGTTTTTTTGTTGTTGTATTTTTGAAGTCATGTTTTGCATTTTTTGGTAATATGTTTGTTTTTGTTGTTGCTTTGTGTGTTTTTGGAGTCGTTTGTAGTGTTTCTCTGTGATTTGTGTATTATTTTGTCGTTTTGTGTTTTAGTTTCTTGTGCCTTTTGGAGTGTTTTGGGGGTCCTCTTGTGTACTTTTGTCATTTCCTTGTATCTGTTTTTTTGTGTTACTGTGGTTGTTTTGTGTGTTTTTGGAGTTATTTTGTGTATGTTTCTGTATCTGTAATTTGTGTATTTTTCTTGATGTTTAAAATTCATCCATCCATCCATCTTCAAACCCGCTAATTCCCGTTTATCAGGGTCGGGGGGGTCTGCCGGTGCCAGTTTCCGGCTCTCATTGGGCGCTGGGCGGGGGTACACCCTGGACAGGGCGCCAGTCCATTGCAGGGCGATGATGTTTAAAATGATGCAATAAAAGCAGCAAAAAATGGCAAGAAAAAGTGATGAAAATTGGTTAAAATATGGCAAGTTTGGTGTAGTTGCAGAAAAAAAAGCAAAAATAGGCTCGAAAAAAATATTCTTAGTTTCTCAAAGGCTTCTAGCGACCCGCTTTTTGTATCTCGTGACCGCCAATGGGGTCCTGACCCCAAGTTTGAGAACCCCTGCTTCAGTGGATGAGAAATCTTATTCTCCCTGTGCGTTCAGGTCTCACTCATGTGGTGGTTACTGTTTGATTAGAGGCTTAATGTAGCATCTCACAAAGTTATAACGGGGTTAAAGATTTAGGAAGGGAACATCATAGTGTCTTCGTCTGTTTCCATCCACATACTGCTCTTGTCCTTATTTCAAACACGTGAAGTCAGTTACATGTTAGACTCAAGTAGCCTCTCTGCACTAAATAAGTAAACAATTGCATCAATAAACATGAAGACCTCTGTGCGACGTAAATCAATCACAGCGCGTGATAAGAGCGGCTAATCATTGACGGTGTTTTTAGCTAACAGCTCATTTTCACTGCTTTTCTCTATCGGCTCCGTCAGCAGCCACGTTTCAGCACCTTTATCTCCTTCAGTCCCACAGCCATCAGCAGATATCATATACATCAACATTTAACCTCCACATGTTGGGTTTAGGACACAGAAAAAGAAAAAGGACAACTCTAAACATGATTCAAACCTGATAAATGCCCCCAATAAATGGCTAACGTTAGCTTACACCGTCCGTTAGCTTGTTGACAACATCCGTTATGTATATTCTTCTTTAAATCATATAAAAAATATTCTTTAAGGGGATTTTGTTAAGTTACATTCAAAGCTTAGGAGTTAAAATTGATCCAGCATACCCTAATGCAGTGCTTCCCAAACTTTTCACGGTCCTGTACCCCTTCAGACATTTAGCCTGAAGCCATGTACCCCCTACTCCTGCACACTTAAAAAACATAATAATGTAATGCTGTTTACATTGTAGCCCTACAGTGAATTTTACTTATCCTGTTGAGGAATAATATATAATGATAATAATAATAATAACTAGAATATTTGCATGTCCTGAAGAAAATTAAAATGAGGATGCAGGTGCTGGCCCGCGTCACGCTACATTAGCTTATCATTGGCATTAGCATTACTCTAGCAATAACAATAACCTAGCAATAGCATTGATCTAGCATCAACATTAACATTAGCATAGCAATAGCATTGACCTAGCATCAACTTTAACAATAGCATAGCAATAGCATTAACCTAGCATTAACATTAGCCTAGCATTAATATTGACCTAGTATTACCTTTAACATAGCATTATCATTAGCCTAGCAATAGCATTAGCCTAGCATTAGCATTAACCCAGTATAAACATAGCAAAATAATTAGCCTAGAATTAACATTGACCTAGCATTAGCTTTAACCTTGCATTAGCCTAGCAATAACAATAACCTAGCATTAACGTTAGCCTGTCATTAGCATTAACCTAGCATTAACATTAACTGCTCTATTTATATTCTATTTTCCAATGTTCTCTCTGAGTGAAGCACGCTAACGGAGATAAATCAGGATATAGTTATCTAGATGTGTAGCATAGGGCCTTGGTGCTCTGTTCTTAAACTAGATCATTAATAAATATGCCTAAAAATAACATAACAAGACCTTTAACTTACATGTGTTACATTACTATTTTAGCTTTGGGAAACAAACACATCCCTTCAAATCAATCAAAATAAATTTGAACAAAATTATTCAAAGTTTCTCATTTTAATCTGGAAAAGATGGAGCAGAACATTTTTAAATAGTTTAGAACAAATTTATTACACGCAGCAATGTTAATTCTGACTGCAAATTTAGATTTAGTTTTAGTTGTAATATTTTGATTAAAATGCAACTGAGTTTTAGTCAAATTTAGTCGTCAGGAGTGTTTGATTCATAGTTTTAGTCAATAAAATGACATTAAGATTTTAGACTAAAATATAAAGCAGATGAGTTCATATAACAATATATTATGATTTAGTTTTTGTTCAAATGTATTTTTAATTAATCAGAGTCTAGTTATTGTCACCTAAAAACTTGCAGCAGATTTAACTGCTCAAATTTAAAATACAACTTAAAATAAATATTTCACAGAATAAAAGAAGCAAAGAAATAATAAGAAAATAATTAATGTGTCGAAAAATTGTGCGGTGGAAAAAATGAGGTGCTAGTACTTTTTTATTATATAAAGTACATGCATAAAGCATCCCCTTCAAAGTAAAAGCACATTACCACAAGCCCCAGTGGCCTAATGGATAAGGCACTGGCCTCCTATGCCAGCGATTGTGGGTTCAAGTCCCACCTGGGGTGTATGAAGACATTACTACTCTATTAATGACTCATTGAAATTCAGTTATTTGACAATATTTATTAATATATGTTTGTTAATTGTTAAATTTATAACAATTCAGAACCACCAACGACACTTTATTCTATGAAAATGTCAAAAATTTCCTGTCAGACAAACATTATTTATGAGGCGTAATGTCCATCTGTTACATACAGTACATACATTATTTTTCATTGAAGCATAAAACATAATATTTTAGCAGGTTTTTTTTTTTTACTTTTTTCACAGAAATTATGAGATGAATGTGATTTCTCTCTGACGTCATGACAAAAAAACCAAAAACTTTCAGACTCAGTGATGGAGATACAACATCAAAGCTCTCTGCTTCCATCTAGTGGTCACTCAGCACAGTTTCAGTCCTGGAATACACCCATGTCTCAATGAAGCAACAGTTTCATGTAATAAATGTTGTTTCTCTCAAAAAGACACAATGAGAGAAAAAAAAATATTGTTAATGTTTAAAAACAGAATTTTTTTGTTGATAGATTTGAATGAAGTGAAGGTTCATTTGTTTACTTAGTTGATCTGTTGGGGATAAATTCCTTCAGGCAGTAGCGTTACTAACACCAGCTTTGACATTGTTTGGGATTCTAGTGACGTGATTATAGGCTTTGATTAACTTGTTCTTCACTTTTTCCCACTCATGAACCCTGTGACCTGTTCCCAGCTGACTGTGGTACACACACGCACACACACACACACACACACACACACACCTTCTGTGGACTGTCAGTCCATCACAGACACACACATTTACACCTACAGACAGTCTAGACGCTTTAGATGCTTAAGTCAAACTGATGTCAGGAACGTTTTGTTCTTTTTTTCTGTTTTTCTACACGTCAGAAATGTTTTTGAAGTATTTTATATCAACTTTTAGTATCTAAATACACACAAAATTACCATTTAAATGTGGGTGGAGCCATTTTAGAGATTTCAGGCAATCAGCATTCACGTAAGAATTAGATAGATAGACATATAGATAGATAGACATATAGATAGATAGACATATAGATAGATAGACATATAGATAGACATATAGATAGATAGACATATAGATAGATAGACATATAGATAGATAGACATATAGATAGATAGACATATAGAAAGATAGACATATAGAAAGATAGACATATAGATAGATACATAGATAGATAGATAGATCTATAGATAGATACATAGATAGATAGATAGATAGATCTATAGATAGATACATAGATAGATCTATAGATAGATACATATATATATATAGATATAGATAGATAGATAGATCTATAGACAGATAGATCAATAGATAGATGCATAGATAGATACATAGATAGATCTATAGATAGATATATAGATAGATAGATCTATAGATAGATACATAGATAGATAGATAGATAGATAGATCTATAGATAGATGCATAGATAGATATAGATACATAGATAGATAGATAGATAGATAGATAGATAGATAGATAGATAGATAGATAGATAGATCTATAGCTAGATACATAGATAGATCTATAGATAGATAGATCTATAGATAGATACATATATATATATATATATATATATATATATATATATATATATATATATACAGTATATACTGTATATAGATAGCTAGATCTATAGATAGATACATAGATATATATATATATATACAGTATATATATATATATATATATATATATATACAGTATATAGATATATAGATCTATAGATAGCCCAGATTAAAGATGTGGTTAAATGGTGATATCACTCGTACCATCGACAATATATTTTATAACGTTTCAATATCGCTACATCTCATTGCAAGATACATTGTCCCAGCTTTAGTGATTAATAATAAATTATAATAATAACATATATTTAATTGATCACCGTAGTGAAATTATTCTCCCATTTTCCGCGGGGTGTGGCGGTGGGCTGTCACTGCAGGCTCACCAGAGAGTAGTTGGATCAGGGTTAAGGGTCTTGCTCAACATCTCACAGTGATGGCCTGGGTGAGATTTGAACTGGTGACCCTCCAATTACAAGCCCACTTCCTTAACCACTAGGCCACCACTCCCACTACTGATTATTATTATTATTATTATTATTATTATTATTATTATTATTATTATTATTATTATTATTATTATTATTATTATTATTATTATTATTATTACACCCAGAATGCCTACTTCCATCTCTGCCTCTCATCATACACCTCTCACCACTATGTCGTGTCACTGTCATTACTTGAGTCCACATGTGTCAAACTCAAGGCCCGGGGACCAAATCTGGCCCTTTAGGGCATCCAATTCGGCCCGCAGTAGAAAGTAAAAATTACAAAGAATACATTAATTATCGTGTAAACTACCTCAAATCTCAAATTCATCAACTCTACAATACTTTTAGAGGCTTGCGTTTTTCCTCTGTTTATATCACATGAATGCAGTCATTTTTAATTGAAAATTGTGGCAATAACTCAATGTTTCCACAAATCTTGCCATTTCTCACAAACAATTCTACAAATTACACTAAAATGGAATTGAACTGATATTGAAAACTAGGGCACAATGATGTTAAAATAGTTTGGTTTTTTCACCATCTAAAATCTGTGGCCCACTAGAGATCAAACTGATCCATATTTGCCTCCTGAGGCCTGAACTAAAATGAGTTTGAAACATCTGCTCTTGTCTTTGAATATAATGCCGGAACTTTAGGACCCTTCAAATGTTTTGCTCTCAACTCCTGTCTCTGCAGCTAAACTGTGTGAAGCCCTTTAACACAGTCACTGCCATATTTTTAAAATGTTAGTGAGCTTCTTGGTATTTTCAAAAGTTTGTTGCTTCTGCAAATCTTTGACTGAGCACAAAACAATGCTCTGGTTCAATGTTTCCACCTCGCACGGATCTACAGCTTTATTACTCAAACCCCCAGCATGTGTGAGCGTGTGTGTGTGTCCTCTACCTTCCCCTGGCTCGCTGAAGTGCAGCGTCCCATCCTGGCCGTACATCCCTGAGCACGGACTGTGGCCTGAGCCTCAGTGGCTCTCTGAGGCCTGGCTACTGTTACTGGACAGCGCTGACCACGGTTGGGGCCAGAGGCACACAGGGATAATCCCGCTAATGCCTGTCACAATGAGATTTGATTGGAGACCTGAGCAGCCGGATTAATAGTGTCAAGTGAGCAGCGTGTAATACTTGCTGCTAGTTGGACGTTCTACGACAGAAACTTGACCAACTATAAAACACAGGGTTGAGTCTACGCTATGGGAGGCTAGTAAGATGCTAAAGGGGGGGTTGGGGGGTGTAGGGGGGGCGTCACCATTCAGCCCTGGCAGTGCCATGCATGGTGTCCTGGTCAAGATAGGCAGCAGCACACAAAACAGGTTACAGAGTCATAGAGCAGTGGTTCTCAAAGTTTTCTCCTAATTCTGAATCCAAGAACCCCATTTGTCTGACTCTGACTACAACTATAGAACATAAAGTTGGAACGAATGAGTGATAATACTCATTCATTCCTTCTGAATAGATTTATAGATATAATTTCATCATAATTATGATTATCTCTCTTAAGTACCCCCTGTAGTGCCATTACGTACCCACATTTGAGAATCAATAGATAACATAGATAGATATACAGTATAATCAATAGTACTTTCACAGAATAAGATCTTATGACAGATAAAAACATGCATCTCTGCTAAAGCTGGGATGAACTGGGGAACCTGTACGGGGTGCACCTCGTGTTGTGTCCTGCAGCAGATGATGATCTGCACAAAGTTTGTCTTAAATCCAGAGCGTCAAACTTATTATAGTTCAGGGGCCAAATACAGTTCAGTTTGATGGCTGCAGATGATTGGTCAGAAAAAAATCAATCTGAGCATCAAAAGAACAAAGGTTTTGTCTGTTTTTGTATATTTTTTGTGTATTTGTTTTGTAGTTTTGTGTGTTCTGAGTAACTTTGCTATCATTTTGTGTTTTTGGAGTCATTATTTTTGTCATTTTGTCTATTTACTGGTTATTTTTGTATATTTCTAGTCATCTTGTGTGTTTTTAGAATATTTTTGCTGTCTTTTTGTGTATTTCTTTGTCAATATGTATATGTTTCTGTTAATTTTGTATATTTCTAGTCTTTTGTGTTTTTAGAATTTCTGTATTTTTGTTGTCTTTTCTGTATTTTTTTTGTCAATATTTATATTTTTCTATTAATTTTGTATATTTCTAGTCGTCTTGTATTTTTGTTTGTCCTTTTCTGTAATTTTTTGTAAGGATGTCCCGATACAACTTTTTCACTTCCAATACGATACCGATATTACTGCCTTGAGTATTGTTCGATACCGATATCGTCCCGATACGATATCAGCACAAATCATACATACTTTTATTACTTATTTTGTAGGGTGGAATGTTAGAAAAGGTTTGATCAAGTGATGTTACTCAACAGAGAACAATGGTCAGCAACAGTAGGGATGAGAAAAACTGACCCATTAGTTATTAACCAATTGGTTTCATACATTTGAACATTTATCATAATATCTACAGTATTCTACAATTGAATAAATATAATATTATATATATTGTAGATTTTAGATAAAATCCAATATTCATTTTCTGGCTTATATCGGACCAATATCGGATATCAATATCGGATCGGGACACCCCTAATGTCATTTTGTATATTTTTCTGTCATTTTTGTATATTTCTAGTTGCCTTATGTGTTTTTAGAATGTATTTTTGCTGTGCTTTTGCGTATTTTTTTGTCATTCTGAATATTTTTCTGTTATTTTGTATATTTCTAGTCATCTTGTGTGTTTTTAAAATACATTTCTGTATTTTTGTTGTCCTTTTTGTGTAAGTTTTTTGTCATTTTGTATATTTTTCTGTTACTTTTTGTATCTTTCTAGTCGTTTTTTGTGTTTTTAGAATACATTTCTATATTTTTTGTTGTCCTTTTGTGTAATTATTTTGTGTATTTTGACTGTTGTTTTGTGTATTTCTCTATCATTTTGTGTATTTTTCAATCATTTTGTGTGTCTTTTTGTTTCTCTTTGCCATGGAAAGCCTTTATTACTGACACTCAGCAGCAGATGTTATTTACTGCTGACTTTACACAGTATTCTTCTCCTAAAGCTGTCAGAACGAGTCCTATATGTGGAGTTTTTCGTCCTCTATGAGGAAGCAACGCCTCTCGCTGACGTGTTTTTCAACTCACTGGGCAAATAAAGCTCTGCTGAGGGTCTGTTCAACGGCTGTTGTTGTGTTTACATTCACCACGTTGTTCAAACCTACAGCAGAGCACGAGGTGTTTGTCAAGGCTGCAGCCGTTGAGCAGTTATTCCCATCGAATGGATCCCAAACTGGACACATAGGTTCAGTAAACTGTGATAAACATGGATTATTTCCTCCTTTTTGCTCCTAATGTTAGAAAAAATAAATCAAACTTCCAATGCTGCTTTAAGACTTTGTAAGTAAAAGCCACCACAGCATGAGTTTGTGGCTTATTGGGACAAAAAAAGCACAGATCAGGACGGGATCTTGGCCAAAAAAGCAGCTTAGAGTAGCAAAGAATGTTATTTGTAACATACATGTTCCTGTTTTGGTGCGTTTGTTGAGTGTATACAATATACATTCAGCAAATCATATCAGAAAGTGTTGCAAAACAGTGAAATTCAGGCAAGGATATGATGTGACATGATTAGGTTGGATTATTTCAGCGTTGTGTCTTGGAACATGGATATTAAAAGTTGCTAGAAGCATTACTTAGTTGTGTTTTAATATTGACATGATGGTATTGCATAATTCCCATGTATGCACGATGGGAAAGTCCTGTCTAATCACATCCTAAAGGTTTGACTGTGCAGGCCATTTGGAGTACAGTAAGTACAGGAAAGTAAATTGTGCTCATAAATAAATAAATGGAGAAGGTCATTGTTGATGAACATGTGGTGTTTTAACCACACTGGGTTAAAAAGGTGAAACAATCTTGTGTTTTACTTTGGGTTATCAAATTATTGAGTTGAAAAACTGAAAAAACTCAAGATGACTTGCCTTCATTTAAAGCTGCAAAACTTTTAAATCAGTTGTGTTGATCTAACTTATTAACTTAATTTCACTGAACTTATCTAATGTAGGTGTTACTAAATGAAACAATTCTATTAGGTTTTGTTAGAGCCCGATACGTAACAAGGCCCCTAAATTGTAATCATTTGTTTTTAATAAAACCCGAAATGTAATAACTGGTCAACAATGTAACAAAAGTGTTGAGCCAGAAATGTAATTAAAAAAATATGTAAAAAAATCCAAAATGTTACAACTTGTCAATAATGTAACAAGATGCTGCACCCAAAACATAAAAAATACTATATATATATATATATACTTTGTATATACTGTGTTTAGTTTAATACTTTGAAGCAATAAGGCCTTTAATCCATAAATCATTGACTGTGATGTAATAAAATAATTGCACTATTAGGGGAAACCTGTTTTGACTGTTCCATAATGAAATAACACTAAGTAAAAAAAAAAGTTATTCTGTTGAAAGTTGAAGGTTTGCTAATAAAGTACAATCTACAGAAGTTGACTGGGGCCAATTCACCGTATACGACAACAGTCTCCATCCAAACTGACCCTAATCTGTTTCCGTAGCTCCTCGACAGCCACAGACGGACTAAATGATCCACCTATTCTAAACTTGATCGTTTTTTCTTTCTGAACAGATGAAGTTTTTGGCAATATCTCTTCAAAGCCCTTGAAGATATAACAACGCTGTGTTTATGAGATAAAAAAAAAAGAAAGAATCTCTTTGTTATTAAACCCAACTTTGATGTATAGTTTAACACAGTCGTCGATACACAGAATTTTGTAGACGGCCACGATCTGCTGTTTGTTGTCATATGGTGAATTGGCCCCCATCCCCTTCTGTAGATTTGACTTCATTAGCACACCTTCAACTTTTATCACAAATTTGTATTTTGAGTTTATTTTCGACTTTAATCTTGTTTTTTTGACTTTATTCTTGATGCGCCCAAAATTATTTTCTCCATCTAAATTGGCCCTAGTCCTCTTTCCTACACCATGCACAGTGACAAGTAAACTGTACATGCTTATCCATCACCCAGCATCAGAACGCATAAAACAATTATAAGAATAATAATACATCTATTTTATATAGTGCTTTTTTGGACACTCAAAGACAATCAAGGGATTATTCTTTCACTCCACACTTAGTGGTGGTAAGCTACTATTGTATCCACAGCTTTCCTGGGGCAGACTGCCCCTCCGACCACCACCAACACTCACACACACACAGGACACAATGACAGATACATAGAGCGACTGTCCCCCACTGTGGCACCTGGAATTCTCAGTGGTCTCCCATCCCACTACTAACCAGACCTGCTTAGCTTCTAAGATCTAACCAGATCAGCCAATGACAGGCTGGTATGGCCTCTTCTTCTCAAAGAAATGTAAATGAAAATTGAAAATTGCATGAATGGACTGTGTATTTATTTCAGGATCAGTAATTAATTGTAATTGAAATTTAGTAATTTAGAACGTAATTGTAATTGACTTTTTGAAGAATAAAAAAATAATTGTATATTTAGTTGTAATTGGAAAAAATGCTGTTCACCGTAATCGTAAATGAGTTGTAATTGAACATGGATAATTAGAGACGTACGGTAATTGTAATTGACCCAAAACCATGAAGTCACCATCTCCTCCAACCATCCACACCATGAGGCTCAGCTCCCATGGCCTTTTTTTTTTTTTTTAAACATCTCCATATCTCTGGCACACCTCCTGGATTACAGCCGTGGGAGAAAAGCACACACACGTATAGCACTGATGTTTCCACGCTGTGATCCTGCAGAGATGCTAAACTAAACTACTACGGAACAAACATGGATGCTAAACTAACTACAGAACAAACATGGATGCTAAACTAACTACAGAACAAACAGGGATGCTAAACTAACTACAGAACAAACAGGGATGCTAAACTAACTACAGAACAAACAGGGATGCTAAACTAACTACAGAACAAACAGGGATGCTAAACTAACTACAGAACAAACAGGGATGCTAAACTAACTACAGAACAAACAGGGATGCTAAACTACAAACATCCAGGAAGCATCTGCCTCGCTCACTTTAACTCTTTCACCCTGACAGTGAAAAAACAGTGTGTACTATGTACTCACCAAGTGGAAGTTCCATACTTGAACTGACTTGTGTGTTTACATTGACCATGTCGTCCTCTGCTCGCCCTCGAGCATAAGTTTTAAATCCACCTGTTTATCCTGTGTGAACGGCGGCGAGTGTGAAATGTGGAAGTTGGGCGCAGGGTGAGGTGCCGTCACCGTGGTGTTGTTGGTGGAAGGAAAGGCCGCTGTTGCCGCTGTTATCTTATTGATTTTCCTAATCTGGGCAAATGTGGGTGGGGAGGTTAAACAGTAACTAGGCTCGTATGGACACCCAAACCATATAGCAGCTGTTACTATGGCAACATGATGATAGAAACTCAAATACACATAAAGTTATAATGAGCCATTCCCTCATCACATCACTAAACAGACATTTCTACTGCTGGGGGTGAGTGAGTATGAGAGCCATGATTGGATCAGGAATAAAGGCTAGATTTATAGTGAAGGAGAAAGGAGGGGGAGGAGGAGGAGGAGGAGGGTGGGGAGGGACAGAGAGGAGTGGAGCATGTACTGAGGGTGGGCGCTCGCTAACTGTGTATGAGTGACGTTTAAACGTTTTCCTTTGACTCAAAAAAAAAACATGCTCGATAGTCTCACATTTAGGCCTGAAGGGACCAAACGTTGAATGAAGTAAGATCTTCCATCAAGACCAGTGGAGACCAGCACTGATCTGCTTTTCTTCACCTTCACTAGTGTGAGAATACGGGAACGCACTGGGAACTATTCCTGATGAATGAATAAGATTGTACTTTGCCATCAAACATTTAGCGTTATCTCACTGATTGTTCTGCAAATGTGTCAGACATCTGCAAACACACAGACATACTGTAAGTCCATCATATCTAATACGTTGAGTTTTCATTTATTCAGACAACTGTTCCTTAGGAAATGCACCTCTGAACACTTACTGTAGTTCTCATTTAGCTGACTAATAAACATCTTATTTTCAGATATTTTAAATAATTCTGGACTTATGAGTGGCTTTTAAAACATGCAATTATTTTGCAAGAATTTTGTTAAATTTGTCAAGATTTGAGAATGTTACATGTTTTTGTCAAATGTATTTAAAAGAATCTGTTTTTACAAATGTGGCCTAAAACCTTTGAAATGTCCTTATTAGAAAATCTATGCCGAATAAAACGCATTAGTTTGCACCATATTCGTTTTATTAACTTTTAAAAATGGGACTGGGAACTTTACCGTTTGAGAGTCTATGCGCCGCCATGTTGAAATGACATCATTGATGACACGAATCGCCACTTGCAGCCCTATCAGTTCTATAGGAGTGAAGCATTCAGGATCATTTAGCAGCTTTTTCAGTCAAAATGACAACTTGCGCTGCTTTGGGTTGCTCTAGAAAAACCAGTGAAAGTTAAAAAAGTCAATGTAAACCTCTTTTGTTTACCGAAATTTGATCAACACAATCCGTGACGAGAAAAAAATCTGTGACCGCGGGGGGCAACAGTTCCAACAGTTGTTTGTGACAACATATTGAAAACGAATACGGCACTTTTTCCATTAGTGCAGTTATTAATCCATAACTGAAGTTTAAACAAAAAGCTAATATCATACAACCCTAGTGTTGACCAACAGTGCGTATCGTTCTCTGTACAGTTACATTAGTGAGATGAAGATTAAAAGGCATAAGTTGGAGTATTCACATTCAGAAAACTTTATTTGTCCCCGAGGGGAAATTCAGTTTCAGTTACATCACAACCAAGAAACATGAAAGACAAAGACATACCACATGGGGTACAGGTACGGGAGTACTGGGGAGCAGCCACAAACAATGGTTAAGAAGAGGTAAAAAAGGCAAAAACCAAACTGGGCCCTTGTAGAGAGGGGCGGAGTTTTGTAAAGAATCAAACATTACTTTTTCATTTAAGTGATGAGTAATGGTTTTTTTTTGTTGGAGTATTTGGTCAGATAACAGTTACTATTTTACAGGTGCTCAGCTATAGGCTGAGGATGTCTTTATAAATGACAATAAAGTTTGATTGTTTAGACTTTTTTTGCCAGTTTTATTTTGAAGGGAATTTACAATATTCACCTCTGAAAGTAATTTGGTTGATAATTTCATTGTTTCATTTGTTCCATCAAGGTAATTTCTTACTCTTAACATTCATGTAACCAAAAGAAAAGTAGATTTTCTTCCCACATTTTTTACTTTTTTTTAAATGCACCTTTTGAATTTTTGATGTAAAGCCCCACGTTTGAGAGCATATACAATATACGTAACATTGCTCTAGAGGCAACTAGCGGCCCGGGGGCCACATTCGGCCCTTGGTTTAATTTCGTGCGGCCCCCAAAGTAAAATGACAGAAAAATACACAAAACCAGAGCAGGAATACGTTAAAAAAACACAATTACAACATTGCAGCAAAATAGACAAGAGAAAAAAAAACAGAAAATACTTCAAAGACACTCAGAAATATGTACAAAATTACAGAAAATTACAACTAAAGTTCACATGAAAGATAACACTGCAAACCCACAGCACGAACAAAAATCAGAAATACATAAAAATTACTCCAAAAAATGCAACATGACAGCACAAATACACAATATGACACTCAAAAAATTTATTTTACAGGAAAAATGCTTCGCAACGAGCAAGACAACATACACAGAATGAGAGAAAAGCACCCAAAATTACTATTAAAACTCTTTGTTCTTTCCTGTATTAATGCTCAGCTCACTCATAATTCTAAATGCTTATATGAATGTTGATCATGTGGCCCTCCGATCAAACAAACACATTTTTGTGGCCCCGCTGTGTGAAAAATTGCCTACCTCTATTGTCATCTAGATAATATAGTGTTCAAATTTTTTTTATGAATTAATTCATCATCTGGGTATCTGGCTCCTTTTGCAATATTTATTCAGAAAAAAAGGTTTTATGCTGGGTTCTGATTCCAGAGATGCATTACATCAACTACTGAAGTAAAGCTGATGTGATTTTGTATTATTTATTAAAAAAAAAACAAACAAACAAAAAAACACTAATTTTCCTTCATCAAATATTGTTCAGGTCTGATTTCTCAGGCGTGGTCGCGTGCGTACGAGGTAGTGGCCATAAAAACTGCATTAGTTTCAGGTTTTATGGCAGAGAAAGTCGCCGATGGCAGAGTGATGAGATGTAATGAGGGGAAAGGCAGGGCAGAAAATTTCCTGCTGCGTTGCTAAACAAACAAAGGTCATGAACAGCCAGGATATTTATGTGGACGTTACAGCTTCATCAGGTATTAATAACTACTTCATTGATGTCGAGCAAACAAACCTTATTATTACAGCACAATGTTGTTTGATTCAGCATGAAAATATCCACAAAGCCAACACGTGAGGGCTTATAGTTTACTTTGAACAACAAAAGTGCATCAGATTCAAATTAAAACACATTTTAAATCAACATCACTATAAGTGCAAAGCAGAAACAAACACAGACAGGTATTAAACCCTCCAATTATCCTCAAATATTATATTTTACCCTTGGGGTCAATCTGACCCCAGGGATGTTTGCCTCCAGAAAATTATTTTCAGAAAATTGTTGAGCAAGTTTTTGTGTCGGACACTTTGTTTTTTTGTTGAATGCATAAATAATCTCTTGATAATGAAAACTTTACCTGTTCTCTAGCGCCACCATCAGGACAGAATTTTAAATTAGAATGAATTCATCTTAAATAATTTTCATCCAAACATTCTTAAATTTACTGACAACATTAATGACCACAAGAGTATGAAGAACCTTATTGGTTGTGGTGATGTGACATTTCCTGCAGCGCCACCATCTGGTCAAACTTTCATTTTTAAAATCAGTGTATCTACAAAATATTTCATTCAATGTTTTTCTATATTGAGGTCTCATGAACATTTATTTACTTATTTGTATCTTCTTTTTGTAACATATTTGGTGTTATTCATTATAAATTCCTCTGTCTCAGACACATTCTCCTCTACGTCACTTTCACTGTGAAAGAGCTGTCAGAAGTTTTACACAGCCAAAATAGCTGGGGGTCAAATTGACCCCAGAGGAACATCAATGCGTGCAAAATGTGTTTAGCACATTGGAAAAAAAACTTTAAAAAAAGGAAATCGTTATTTTTTTAATGATAAACATTAAATGGGGTCAAATTAACACCAAGGATAATAGGAGGGTTCAAATATTAGATTTTTTGATTAGAAACTGAACTAAAGTTATTTTAAAACTCAGTATAAAAATAGTGGTAATTGGATATCTCTATAGCTAATAAATGTCACAATATTTTCCTTTTTGCATGAACACACAGCGTGTTTTCTCAGAGTTTGGTGTGTTTGGGTTTAGGTGAGCACTGGTTTCTCCAGCAGGATCCTCCATACGTGGATGGACACAGTGAGCAGGGCTTCCCACGCTTATACGGAGCTTCTCTCACCCAGTTTCCTCTGAAACAGAGACAAGTGCACAACATTGCTGTGTGTTTATTTAATACTGATTCAAATCTCTTCTCTACAACCTTTGTAGACCTTTTTTTTTAGAGTTATCGAGTAAATTAAATTGTGCTCTACTTACTTTATGGCGTAGTTGCAGACGAGTATCGTCGCTTCCCTCCACGTGCTCCCAAACACGTGCATGTTGGAGCATCTCCTGACCGCACAGCCCAGTCGGCTGGAGCTCGCCCAAACCATCTGAGAGGAAGCGAAAAGCACGTTTAGAGATATACCTACAGCCCAGTGCTGGGGTGTCAAACTCAGGGCCAAATACGGAGCAGTTTGATCTCAAGTGGGCCACAGTTATTATGCGGAAAAGCAAGTTATTTCATCATTATTGTGCCCTAGGTTGCACTTCTTTGTATACATAAAATGAAACTGACCATATCCAGGCAATAAGTGACAGATATCAGTCGCAAGAGGATCATCACTTTAAATTTCTTAGATTTTGTGACCAATTTGAATTTAATTAGGGAAATATGTCTTTATTTGAGGAAAATTGAAGAATTTTGTTCGTTTCAACAATTTAACATTGAAAATGACTCGTAATCGTGTAATATAAGCACCTGGAAAACTGTGAGCACCTGCAAATGTTGAGTTTCATTTACACAATGATTCATGTTGTTCCCTGTCATTTTTACTTTGTCCTGTGGGCCAAATTGGATGCTCCAATGGGCTTGATTTGGCCCCCGGGCCTTGTATTTAACATGGACAGAGACAAAAAAACTTATCCTACCAATGGGTCATTCCATGTCATTTCACAAATGGCCCACTCACTTTGGTCTTACAAAATTCTGAAATTTTTACCAATTGTTCTGTGGTTGTTCAGTAGTTTGATCGAATGAATACTTTTTAAGATATGGCCAATGTCGTGAGGAGAGTATGTGTCGATTTTTGCTCCTTTTTATTTTTCTTCCATTTCTTCCAATATCTCAGGAACTACATCACATAGGAAACTGAAATTTGGTTTAGTAATACAGCTCCACTTACGCTCTCAGAATATACAAAAATATCTCCTATACATGAGAATGTAAGAAAAAACAGATCAGATTTTTTTTTCTTACATTCCCACATGCAGTTATGGGCCAATGAAAGAATGAATGATTTTTTCAGATTTTGTCACTCAAGAACCATATGTGACTAATCATTAGTGATGTGAACAGTCTATGTTCATAGCTCTAAGCTGATCAAATTACAGGGAGCTGAGACATATGCTAAGTGGTTTACTGAAGGCCCAAATATGTTCCAGCCTGAAACCCCGACAAACTTTTTCCCAATTTTGAGGAGCTGGCATGTCCACCAGATAGGATGTATAGCAGATCTTTTGTATATTCTGAAATAATGTGTGGAGCTGTATTACTATACCAAATTTCAGTTTCCTATGTGATGTAGTTCCTGAGATATTGGAAGCTGAAAATGGAAAAAAAATGAAGAGGAGCAAAAAGTGCGTGGGATATCCTGAAAATGTGTTGAAATGACCCTATGCTAATACTGGGTGGAAATCATATTCTTTCTGACTGTAATTTCCTTCTGGGTCTCCTTTACCTGAGTGTAGTGTGAGCACACAGACCCGCTGCATTTGTTGGGGTAGGAGAAACGATGCCTTTCATTGTACCAGGACCGGACCAAGTCTGTGATGGACTGGTACCTGTGGAGCCGAAACACGTCACAGGGTTAAATCAAAGCAGATTGTAGATCTTTAACTCCAGTGACAGTCGGACCTTCCTGAGGTGACGGACAGGTTTTGGCCCATGTACTTCATGGCTTGTGTGGGACCGTGATCCCAAACACATCGAGAAGCCCAGGAGTCTGCAGACTTGGCGAGTCCTTCATCCCACAGCTGTGTGAGCACAAGGAGGATCATCAAGATCAAGTCACCTCAACAGCATTTCATTCTCTTGTGCATAAAAGGACCAAACATGAGCGTACACCGAGAATCCAGAGAATGTAAAAATATGTCTACAACATTTATGTTATTCTGTCATCAGATGGATTTCATCTACGACTCATAGCAGCATTAGACGAGCACTATTAGATTAACTCATGTCTTCTGCTGTTGGTCTAAATCACAGGTGTCAAACTTAAGGTCCAGGGGCCATATCTGGCTCTTTAAATCAATCCACAGTCGCAAGCAAAAAGTCAGAGAAACCATGAGTCATTGTATAAATGAAACTTCACAATGTTAGCAGTGCTCACATTTTTCCTTTGCTTATATCACATGACGGTAGTCATTTTTTTATTACAAATTATCAAAAGACCTCTCAATTTTAACAAAATCCTGCAATTTTCTTTAAATTATTTCACAAGATTTCCCCAAATTAGATAACAATGGGTCACAAAACAAAATAAATTGAAAGTAAAAGATCTGCAGGGACTGATATCTGTCACTTATTGCTTTGATATTATCAGTGCCGTACATATTTTATATTTTATTTATACGTGGAAGTGCAAACTAGAGCACAATAATGATTAAATGACTATTTTTCCACTTAAAATTTGCGGCCCACTTAAGATAAACTGCGCCATATTTAACCTCTGAATTAAAATGAGCTTGACACCCCTTTTTTAGAATCATTGAGACACTGAATGGTTCTAAAACTTGCTTTAAATTCACATTATATGCCATGGAAAATTCTATTACATTTTCAGGGTATCCAGATTATTTATTTTTTTGTAATTTGTGCTGAATTTTGATGTCTCACCATGTACTCCATGTTGGCTGCAGGAGGAAAGACCTGTGAGCGGACTCTGTTGTGGTAATCCAGCAGGACCTTCATCTCTTTGCTAGAAGTCGCTCGTTTACGTCTGACATGAGACGCGGCAACGACTCCTGAGAGCAACGCCAGGCCAGGCTCGGTGCTGTTTAATGGCTGTGTGGGACTGGAAAACACCGAGGCAGCGTTTCCTACACTGGGCAGCAGCACCACGCACAGGGTGGTGGAGACCATCAGGAGCTGAAAACCAGCAGCAGCCATTGGTCTGAGGAGGAAGAGAAGCAGCAGACTTCTGCTGGGACTCTGAGGAGAGAAGAAAGTGACGGTTTTAAAGGAATTTCCAGATTTAAGTTGGATTTTTACTAACTTACTACATGGAGACTCTAAAACACACTCTAAAATGTACAATTCTTTTTAAAAAATAAAATAACTCCAATAAATTACATTCAAACATTAAAAAAATAGTATCAGACTCATTATTGTTACATTTATGAACTTTAAAATTAAATTAAATAAAAAGGTACAAAACATCAAAAGAGTTGGATTTCTGGGGCTGAAAATGTGTGGATTTGCTCATTTATTCATCATAGATTCACCCCAGCTCTTCAATCTATTATTACAGCTGCTTTTTCTCATTTATTTTTTTACATAAAACGTGTTTTTGTTAAATCTTGACATCAAGTCAAACCTTTTCACAGTGTGTAAAATGAAAAAAAGCAAATTCAAATAAACTCAGTCATTCAAACCATTACTTAGAAGAAAGTCAAACTCAGAGTTTTTACCTTCATCTTTCTCAGGTCACGGTCAGACGCGCTGAACGCTCACTTCAGCCTCTGATTCTCAACCAACAGGTCAGTCTGTGATGTGAGGCAGCGAGTTTTAAACTATGGGCTCGAGCACACATTCACACTCACACCAGCCCTCCTGTCTCTGTGTGAGTGTGTGTCTGTTCATCCACAGTCTGTGCTGTACGAGCTTGTGAAGAATCTGCTTGTAAATCCCATTTATGGACATCATTGACAATTATTTAGAAATTAATATCTCAGTTTGCAATTGACCGATCATTATGAAATTTAAATTTGGGTTAGTTCCTCAGTTAGCACACGAAGTTTTAACCAGATCACATTTGGATTGCGCATGTCATCGCAATTTTTTTTTTTTAAAAAGTGAACTCTAACCCTAACCACTGTATTGCTATTAATATTGCCTTTAAAATGTGAATGATCCTGATACCATTAATAAGATCAATGATCCAGATAACTACCAATATCTGGTTAAGTTGCTTGGATATTCTTCATTGTAAAACATTTACTACAAAATTAAAATGCCATAAATAAATAAGATAATTACACACAGACATCATAATCTGTTAATGCACGATCCCTCATGAAAATGTATTATTGAATCCATTGAAGTATGAAAACCTATGGAAGCTTTTATTATGAAGTGAAAACTGATGAAACTGGCTCCTCCTTCTTCTATTATGAATGCAGACAGACTTGCAGCATAGGGTCCCCCTCTGACATTTAATAAGTAGTTTTTATGTATTCTAGTTTTAAGTCAGATATGTAATGAGTCATTTTTGGCCTCATTCAGTCAAACTCTTTCCAAAGTCAGTAGCTGACGTTAACCTGCGCACGGTGAAGCTCGAAGGATCCACCGTCTAAATTTAGATGTTTCCACGTAGCTGTGAGTTCTGCCACGTAGTTAATACTTCTATCATCGCACATCAAAGAGGAAGGAAACGTTGACAGCCGAGGAAGAAAGAAGATCTACGTCTGTGGTCTGCAGAAAGAGTAACAACATGAAGAAAGGTGATCTTTGTCAGGTATAGGACGAGAAATCTGCAGACAGCGAAGGTCAAACAAGGGTATTTTCATCAAAGGTTGACGCTATAACAAGTGCAATCTCTCTTTGCGACGCTATATGTTAGCAATGTCCCGATACAACTTTTTCACTTCCGATACGATACCGATATTGCTGCCCTGCGTATAGGCCAATACCGATATCGATCCGATGCGATATCAGCACAAATCATACATACTTTTTTGACTTATTTTGTAGTGTGGAATGTTTGAAAAGGCTTGATCAAGTGATGTCACTCAAACAGAGAACAATAGTCAACAACAGTAGGGATGAGAAAAACGGACCCATTTATTATTAACCAATTTATTACATAAATTGGAAACTTCAACATAATATTCTCTGCTCTTATATTGTGTTGCAGCAAATGTGAATTTCCCCTCTGGGGATTAATAAAGGTGTATTATTATATTCTATATAATTTTAATTCAAATTCCTCAGATTTTTTTCATCCTTTAAAAAAAAGTTTTTAATATAGATTTCTAGCTTTACTCTGATAACTATGTATTATGTTTAAGTGTCTTTATTTCTTTTTTTTTTATTATTGTTTTTGTTTCTTTTTAAAGGTTAGATTAAATTATTTGAATTAATTAATTTCAAAACATTTTAACCTTTTATTTAGTTTTTTTTAACAAGTAATTGTAATTGTTCTTGTATTATGGTTGTGGAATTTTGTCATGACAATGTTAAGTGTGAAAGGTTTATTTCTACTTTATTTTTTTTTTTATTAAACAAACATGTAATAGTTCTATTAATAATCATTTATCTTCTTTTTGAGTTTCCTGAAAAACCTTGTCTGAATAAACAAAACATAAACTTAACAAACTGCTCTAATAATTTGTGTGTAAAACATCTTCAAAGACTCTTAGAAAAAGATAAAACTGTGGGATTCTAATTGTTTTATTTAACCTTTGACCTTTGTCCAGCTCCCACATGATGACATCATCAGAGGGGTTGGAGGTTCTCAGTGTGACCTGAAGGTCTGGACAGTGAGTGGCTCTCAGGGGCCTCCTGTGTTTACCTGACAGGGAACATGAAACACGTTTTAACTGTTTGAAATTCCCGAGCCTTCCAGGTTTGTCTGAGGAAGGAGAGAGAGAGAGAGAGCGATTCACTCCACCACGTGTCCAAGGATTCCAAAGCAGAGATTGGCAACTTTTATGGTTATCTGATATCCTCAGATCAGACAATCACAGGGAGGAGTTATAGGACAGTGTCATTGACACATTAAGTATTGAATAAAAAAGGCAGTAGCTATCCGTACGGTTGCCGTATCAATATACCGACATTCTATCTGTACGCAGTGCCCTTATTTGTCCAGTTTAGGTCACGCGATAGGGCAGTCATTGGTCAGTTTAGGTCAAGTGACTAAGACTAAACCTAACCGTAAACCTAACCCTAAAAAATGTTGCGATTTAGGGTTATAACCTAACCCTAAGATGTTACGTACGTGTACTTCTGTAATGGTAGCAATAGCACTGGGGGCTGTCCGTACGGCAACCGTTCAAATAGACACTTTCTAAAAAACTACATTGGAGATGTTGGTCCACACTGACTATTTGTCTGCTGCACATCCTAGATCAGTGGTTCCCAAACAGGGGTACGTGTAGCCCTAGGTGTACTCAGAAAGATTTAACAATTAGTTTAGAAAATTATTGGGAGATGTTCCTAGTTCCTTTTCAGGCTATTTTTGGACAAATTCACCACAAACTAACAGCACAGTTTAATAAAATATTATATTTTCTTGTAATTTATTGAAACAGGATTATTTTATGCTGTTGAGGCCATTTATCACAATTCTGACGATAGGAGACAATAATTACACATTTTACAAAGGAGACTGTACTTACTTACTATTACTACCACTGACTTAATAATACAAAAGTTGCATTTTTTTTTTAAAAAAAAATGTATTTGATAAATTCCACTTTAAATCCCACTCATTGTTTCAGATGTGTAAATTAAGCCTAAGGGAACCAGTTTTGTGAACCAATGAGACACATTTAGGGGTTCAGGAAAGCCTGCTGTTCCACAAATAAAAAAGCATATGAAATTATGGAGAAGGTATTTATGATATGAAGAGTGGGTACACATGATTTGACAAAAATGCAAAGGTGGTACACGGGACAAAAAGTATTGGGAACCATGTCCTAGATGTTAAGGTGGTGTACTAACAGAGCAGTATCCACCTAAGTACAGTAAGAGGCGCATTGGTCTCTAATCTATCACTTGTATTCTTTTATTATTTAATTTAGAACAACGGGGCTTTTCCTTGTGTACAAAACTAGCTGCTACTTTGTGCAGCAATGAACAGTATAATACAAAAAAAAACATTTTAAAATAGGAGGGTAAACAAATAAAATGTGTAAACATACTGTAATAATGGAGGGTTTTAATTATTTAATTTTAATATATTTTGCATCAAAGAAGAAGAAACAGTGAACATTGTTCCTACACGTCATTGGGTGTAACTGCTGTTACGTCAGGTAGACCCCTGCAGTCGGCCCCTCCCCCTTTCTGTTTACTGACATCAAACATGGCGGCCGTGGATGTCATTGTGGACCAGCTCGTGTCTCTGTGGAGGAAAGCGGGCGTCCGGCAGCGTTTCCCCTGGATGTTCCTGCTGTTCTCCGTGCTGGGTTCCGCTGTGAAGGAGCTGGACTTCGTTCCACAGACGTACTTCAGCGGCAGCAGGAACATGTTGAATGTGTGAGTAGCAAAAGGTTAGCTTAGCTCTCAGAGGTGTTCCGGTTCAACCGGTGATCGTTATCATTGGTGAGCGACTTCCGCGTGTCACTGCGAGTATTGACGACAGAAAATTGGGAAATTTGTGTTTTTGTTTTGTTTTATATTATATTTTATCACTTCTTTATACATGTCTTTCTTTGTTACACTTGCAAACAGAAAAATATCAAACTAATCCTACTTGGTAGTAAATAAAAATGTAACGTTTACATCGGAAATATAAAACTTTATTTAAACGAGTGATTGGAACGTGAGCTTTGTTGATCTCATTTATTTTCTAATCTGCTTTTCAGTTTAAAAATGATCAAATCAAATGTTAAAGTGACACGTGCACACCCATAATTTACAAATTATTGTATTAAACTAAACTTACTGGTTTGTTGTAACCCTGTGTGTGTGTGTGTGGGGCAGGTATTTTGTTAAAGTGTCCTGGGGCTGGACGCTCCTGCTGCTCACTCCCTTCCTCCTCCTCTCCAACGCCTCCTTCAGCCGTAGCGTCTCCTTCCTGGGGCAGCGCCTGCTTTCTCTGCTCGTTGCTACGGCGATGTGGTTTGTGTGCACAGAGACCTTCTTCTACATCGAGGACGTCACCGGTTCATGCTACGAGAATCACATGATGACCGCAGTCAACGCTGAGTTCGTGACCAAAGCCGCGTGCAGACGAGCCGGTTTCCACTGGAACGGATACGACATCTCTGGCCACTCCTTCATCCTGTGTTACTCCTCCCTCTTCATCATGGAGGAAACCGCCGCCATGGCCTCAGTGAACGCAGCCAGTCTGTCCTCCCTCCCCAGGCTGGTCATGAACCTGCTCTACTTGGCCTTGAACCTCATCCTGGTCATTTGGGTGTGGATGTTCGTCTGTACGTCGGTTTATTTCCACGACCCGTCTCACAAGCTGCTGGGGACCCTGTGTGGCCTGCTGTGCTGGTTCCTGACGTACCGGGTTTGGTACCTGAAGCCTCTATCACCAGGACTTCCTCCACAGCGACACTCCAAGGACCAGAAGCAGCACGCGTGAAAGGAAGCGCCCTCCGCGTTGTTTCAAACACTACAGCCACCTCAGTCCTCCATGTCTGGGTCCAAGCTGCCTGCGCTGCTGTAAGATATTTAAAGATATTTCAAGGTGTTCCCTCCTCGCAGGAAGGTCGTTGTTCCCAAAATGACTTTTGAGTAATCTGAGATGAAAGCAGCTACACAAGTGTTTTGCTCTGCTTTAGATTCACTACAGGATTCTGCTTTTTAGATGCGACAATGTTTACTGCAGACGAGATGCGTTTGTTCTCCATGAAGCTCCGTTAACAATGAGCTACAGTTCACTCGTCAGTTGTTGTGTGAACAATGTTTGAAAGGTTTGCTTTGAGGTGATTAAATTAGCAGCTACAGGAAGAGTTTGTCATTTATGTTCAGCAGCATTAGCGTGGGATCAAGTATATTTATTTTCTCAATGTGTTAGATATTATTCTATAGATTCTGTTTTCCATTCATTGAGTGTTAAATGTCTGACCAGCTAACTATACATTCGTTTAAACTAAGTGTTTCCATTGTGTTTTTTTGTTTTTGTTTAACTTAACTGGTTTTAAAGCAAACTGTTAAAATACAAGCAGTGCACAAGCATTTTTTTAAAGACTCGTCATCAGCTACTGTTCCTGGATCTGTATGTGCCTTTGTTTGCAAAAAGCAATAAAACAAAAATGGAACAAAAGGGAAACATCGAGGGTGTTTCTGTGTAACACAAAATCAGACATTTTTTTTTAATTCAACATTTTGCGTGAATGTTCAGGTAAAGAAGCCACTCAAAAGTAGGTGAGACCAGGGCTTCTTGTCACTCCAAAATTTGTCACATTGTAATTATTTTGTCCACCAGAGGGCGCAACTAAAAAGTGTAATACTAGGCTGCGTCCGAATTGTCCCTCCTATCGCCTTTCCTATCCACTTTTCCATAACCCTGTGGATAGCGTCACGGGGTTAAGGAAAGGTGTTAGGAGAGGAGTTATTGTTTTGACAATCAGACACCCTTCCACTAGGTGACAATAATCTGACAGCCATGAAGGTTAGTGACGTCTGGTGAAAAAAGTACAAATTTCAATTACATATTACAAAATATGGGTTTTAGATTATTTAAAGTTGTTCAAAGCATATTATTGCATTACATGATCTCCGACTTGTCCTTTGAGTTTCTGTGGTCGCCGCAAGGAATTGTGGGTCAGCATTATCTCATCTCCTATGGTAAAGGAAAGGAAGCATTCAGCCTCTTTTCCCTAGTTTAAAGAGAACTTGAACGTTTTTTATCATGGCCACTACTTAAACACTTCCAGGGGTGAAGGAACAGTGGATAGGAAAAGGAGATAGGAGGGAATATTCGGACGCAGCCCTAGTTTTCTTCCTTTACATGGTCACGTGTCATGTCCTGTCTGAAAACAGAATAGCAAATTGTGAGGTGAGATGAACACCAATTAACCCTTTTGCACAACTCAAAGTAAAAAATATCCATCCATCCATTTTCTTCCGCTTTTATCCGGGTCGCGGATCAACTTTATATATTTAAAATAAGTTTCTTTCAGATAATAATCCTAACAGTGACACATGTGGACTTGCTAGAGGAGAGATTAAGGCCTCCTGTCATACCTCAGTCATGTATATGTTTTAAGATAACTTTAAGCTAGCACTAGTGTTAGCAAACATGTCAGTTTGGGGCAACATGTTGCGGTTAATTGTCACGTGTTTTCATGACTTTTTCAAGCTAAATTATAAACATTTCCTGTGCCTGACTTCAATGTTCACTTTCAAGTATTTTATTGTTTTGTTTTATTAGTTGCAAAATTCCGTGTGACGTCTGACCCCATATAGTGAGACAACTTACCCGATTGTGGGGCAACATGTCACATGTTCACTCTCTATTTGATTGCTTATAACTCTGCACTGACACAAGATATGAAAATGACATGAATGCAAAATATATACCTGACACTTTGGTCTTTCATCTGGTACACATTTTGCCTTTATATGATATGATGCATTGATTCTAAGAAATATACGAGTGTAAAAAGTGTGACAAGCCTTTTTTAATATAAATTATGATTATTAATAATAATAATGATGATGATGATGATGATGATAATAATAATTTAGGCACCCTAAACAGTAATGTATATATTTAGTAAAGTAATAATCTCCAGGCTTATTATAAGTGGTCCTCGGTCTAATATTGTGCAGCTACCAAAGTAAACACACAAAATTACTTCAAAAAATACACAAAATGACAGAGAAATACACAAAACAATAGCAAAAACTTAAAAATATATGAAAAACAATTTATAACACCAACTAAAATACACAGAATGGCAACAAGATATATACAAAATGACTCTAAAATTGAAAATTATTAAAAACCATAACAAAAATACACAAAATGACCACACAAAAATATACAAAACAACCATGAAATACACAAAAAAAAAGCAAAGCAATAAACACAAAATTAATAATAATATACATATAACATACTAAACACCAACCAAAATACACAGGATGGCAGAAAAATATGTACAAAATTACTCTTAAAAACACACGACAACAGAAATGCACAAAATGACTACAAATAAAAACTAAACAGAAAAATACTTAAAACCATAGCAAAAATACACAAAATGACAACAAAAACATGAAAATAAATACAAAACAACCAAGAAATACACAAAAAAGCAAATAAATATACAAAAATTAGTAATAACACACTAAACACCAACTCAAAATATATGCAAAAGAACAAAAATGAACAAAATAATTCCAAAAAGGCACAAACCCTTTGTTCGTTCCTGTGTTAATGCTCAGATCGGTCATTATTCTAAATGAATGTGGACAATGCTGTAATACAAGCAAAAAATAAAAACACCTACAAAGATTTAGTTTTCATTATTTATTTCCTTATTGATGGCAACTGAATAAATTAAGGCCTATGAACAAACATCATAAAAAGCACCATAAATAAATGCATATATAGATATAAAAAAAAAAAATCAAAAGAAAAAGATAGAAAATTAAATATTACTGTGAATTATAACAGCCACAAGTCACAACAAGAAGTTCTCCACCTGATTACTTTTGTGTGATCCAGACCTGACCCTTTAGATGACATGTTTCCTCCTTCCTCTTCACTTCCTCGTGGTTTTGCAGGAAGAGGAAGTGGAGTCACAGCAGGTGTGCTTGTAGTAATCATAGAATGCAGCAGGACAGTGCAATGATTGGCAGGTTATGGCGTTCGTTCTTTGTCACAAACTTGTCACAGTTGGGCACTGAGGTCAACGCAAACAACAATTCACACACTCCGACATCAGACTTTGCACTTAACATATGGAGATTTCAAATGATCTTCCCGTGTTTGATACGGTGGCCCTGAAGTGCAAAGCATGAATGCAAAAAAAGAAAGAATACACACAAAAGACAAAACACGCAAAAAAAAAAAAAACGCAAACACGAAAGACAACCACAAACACAAAAAAGAAAATACAAATGCAAAAAAAAAAAACAAACGCATGAAAGAAAACGCAAAGACAGAAAAGAAAACACAAACGCAAAAAAAGAAAATGCAAATGCAAAAAAGAAACACAAAGAGGTAGGTAGTTGGAGGGGGGGTTCTCTCTTTTGCATACGTGCTTTGCACTTCAGGGCCACCGTGAAACTGAACCCTGAAAGTCAAGAAGTTCCTGCTCAAATCACAGACATCACTAAATTCTGTCTTCTTACAAACACAAATCAACCCTCAGGAGTGACACAGCAGAAAGACGCTGGGATTAAAGGAGCAGGTCCTCGTCTTTGGTTCAGAAATGTTACTGCCATCGGTTTTAGGGAAGAAAAATAAATAGGGAAACATTCCCACTCACGTCCACATCAATGGAAAACTACAGGAAGATGCTTTTATTTGACAGTTTATGGATTAAAAACTAAACTCTTTGAATGAAATCAAATACTTTCAGATGAAAAAATAGGATTTAGTGTATATTCAACATTTACAGATGAAATAATATGTAAGGTTTCATTTATTCTGACAACTTTTCTTCAGGGAATCAGATCTCCTGACGTGTTTCGGCTGCCAACTGTCAGTGTTCCTCAGAGGCATCTAGTGAGAGAACTCTCAGGTTGGCCACGCCCCAGAAAGAACTCATAGGGCCACATTATCAACATTTATGTTAGCATTTAGAATAAATACCAATCTGAGCGTTAATAAAGGAAAAAACAAATAGTTTTGCCTTTGTGTGGGTTTTCTTGGTGTTTGTTTTCGACCTTTTTGTTTTTTTAATTGATTTTGTCTATTTTCTTGTCAATATGGCATATTTTTGTTGCCTTTTTGTGTGTTTTTCGAGTTATTGTGTGTTTTTGTTATATTTTTTGTATTACTGTTGCCTTTTTCTGTATTTCGCTCTCATTTTGTGCAATTTCGTTAGTGTGTTTTTGAAGTTGTTTTGTAGATGTTGTTGTTATTGTTTAAGTGGTTGTTAAGTGTGTCTTTGTTATCATTTTGTGTACTTTTGTTGACATTTTGTGCATTTTGCAGTTGTTTTCTGCATTTCTAGAGTTTGTGTGTTATTTTGGGCTTCATATAACTTTCAACTTCCTGAATTACATTTTTGTTTCGGGGGCTGCACAATAGTAGACTGAGGGCCGCATGTGGCCCCCGGGCCGCCAGTTGCCTATGTCTGTCATAGGGACACATGAAAACAATCAGTAGATGCTTTAATGCTTTCCTTATGAGAGAACTCATAGGCATACATCAAAGCAATCCCTATGCCTCTGAGGAAGACTGACAGTTGGCAGTGGAAACTTGTCAGGAGATCTAATGTCCTGAAGAAAAGAAAAAAAAAATGTTGTCAAAAAATAAAACAAAATTAACTTGATGGTATTTTTTACAGATGAAAGTTCAACCCAATTTTTTTTTTTTTTTTCAAAATGGAAAGTTTTGTTTTGAAATCACCAAAAATGTGCATTTGGGAGAAAAGAAAATGTAATCTCAAAAAACACAAGTAAATGTCTGTAAATTTCAAAATCTCTTAATAAAAATGCATTGAAAAGTATGTAAAGTTAAAAATAAATTAAAAAAAAATGTCAAAATATAAAAGAGGTGTAACATAAAGTAAAAGTACCATTTAGAGAGACGAGAACTAGAATGGTAAAAACGTAGAGGGAAACATCTAATGCAGAGGTCCTAAACTGACGGGTCGGGACCCTAAAGTGGGCTGTGAACCTGTTTTTAGTGAGTCACATGCATTTGCATGGACATAAGTCATTAGGTTCCTGTGCTTTTATTTTGAAGGACATTTAGTTTGCTTTCAGTGTCAGCGCTATTAATACACGCAAATTCTCTCTGGAATGATGTTTTCTTACAAACACAAATCAACCCTCAGGAGTGACAGAGCAGAAAGACGCTGGGATTAAAGGTGCAGGTCCTCGTCTTTGGTTCAGAAATGTTACTGCCATCGGTTTTTTTAGGGAAGGAAAAAAAACGAGGAAAACATTCCACATGGAAGGAAAACATTCCACATGGAAGGAAAACTACAAAACGATGCTTTTATTTGACAGTTTATGGATTAAAAACTAAACTTTTTGGAAGGAAATCAATTATCTTAGATAAAAAAAAAATAGGATTTTGTGTATATTCAACATTTACAGATGAATGTTGAACCTAGAATAATTTTCTTCTTTTTTGCCAAAAACATTTTTGAAAAAAGTATTACTCTTCTTTAAATTTTAATAATCTCTTAATGAAAATGTATTGAAAAGAAGCTACAACAAAAACAAAACAAAACAAAAAAACGTCAAAATATAAAAGAGGTGTCACTTAAAGCTGATATCCGGAGTTTCTGAGAAATCTATGTTTATGTATGATTCTTTTGAAATGCATAAAAATACCTAACTAGTCTACTGCCAGTGGTCATTCATATACATTAATGTAAATAAGTCCCTCCTTCGTCCTATAGACCCCTATACAAATGGAAACAATCGCCAACTGCGCCCAGCCAAAAGGCTTCGACTTCCTGTTTTTGAGACTGTCAATCAAAGTGAATGTGGAACTGTGCACGGAAACAACAGCAAACAGGTAAATATGATTTTGTCTCTTCCCTGACTCATAGACACATATCAATGCGACCCGATGCGACCTCGTTATGTTCCGCGATGCGCATGCAGAAAAGTAGAGGCGTGGCTAATGGTAGATTGGAAGAGGCAGTGGGAGTAAATGGAGCAGTTGAGGGCGGGACATCGAGACATTTCTCAGAAACTCTGGATATCAGCTTTAAGGTAAAATTAACATTTAGGGGTGAGAACTAGAACGGTGAAAACATAGACTATCGTTAAGGGGAAACATCTAATGCAAAGGTTATCAATAATGCGATTACAATTACAGTCTTCCAGTTCTTATATCACATGAAGGCAGTCATTTTTAATCTCAAATTGTTGAAAGAACTCTAAATTTTTTCAAAAATTTGGTAAATTTTTCTAAAATTGTTCCATGAAATTTCCCCAAATTCCCAAAACCAGGGAAATTTAAGTGAAGATCCTGCAAGGACTGATATACTCACATATTTTACCATTTATATATTATTTATACGTGGAAGTACAAACCAGGGCACATTAATGCCCACATAAGCTGAAATTGGTCCATATTTAGCCCCTGAACTAAAGTGAATTTGACTAAACGCTCTTTCATTAGTTCATCTATCCTGGGTTTGTATGTTTGTGTGGATGTAGAAGAGGTCAAAGCTCAAGCAGACAGAGTGAGAAGCAGACATGATCCATGATGATGATGATGATGATAATAACAGTGGCATGCAAAAGTCCTCTGTGGCTGTTTCTACTGTAAGGATTGGTTTGAATAGACCCAATACATGCCTCCACTCTCAACACAAGAGCTGCAAGTCTGCACAGATGAAGCTTCATGAAGGACTTTTTTTTCCCTCTGATTCACCAGAAAATGTGCTGTCAAGACTTCTCCCATCATGGAATGTTTTAATATTCCTTTGTTTGTCCCAGTAAGTAATAGTGTTCTCTAAATAGGTTCTCCTGCAGTCGTAAACCGTTACAGAAAAAGTTGAAACGTCACACAAATACATACAGACACTGAACACAACGAGAAGGGCATTCACTACATGTATTTCTTTTTTAAAAACCAGTAGGCGAAGTAGCCCATCCCGCCCAGTGATCCCATGAGAAACGAGGCCCCGAAGAAGGACGGCGGCTTCTTTTTTACCATCCGAAAGGCGTTGGGTAGGACCGCCGACAGCAGGGTCGTGTGGATGTCGCCCAAGACTTTGCGGAAAGCATAGCGTTTTTGCACACGCAAGAAAAAGGACTGCAGGTTGGGCCTGCTGCCGTCCTCCCAGTATTTCTTAGAAAGTCCCAAAAACTTGAGCCTGTGCAACAAGGCCCCGAGGCAGACGTCAGCGAGTGTAAAATCAGGTCCACAAAGCCACAACTCACACTTCTGACCTGTGAGGCAAAACACAGCTGGATGTGTGTGGGCCAGGGTTGGTGTTAATGACATTTTTAAATTACAATTATATCTTCAATTATCCATGTTCAATTACAACTCAATTATGATTACCGTGGCCTTCATTTTTTCCAATTATTTTTTTCCCCCTGAAAGTTATACTAGTTTACTAGTATTAAAGTTCAATTACAATGAATCACACACACTGAGCCTTTAATAAATAACCTTATAAAACCTCTTGTGTTAGCTTTATGTTAGCATCTCTTATGATAATGGGTCAGTTTTGACTCATGTCTTAAATCAGCTGTAAAAAAAAAAACACTAAAAAACATTCTCATCTCTTTTGTTTTTCATTTCTTGGTTACCTTATTAGGTTTACTTATCAATGAAAATATTGATATTAATATTTTTGGTGTGGGCGTCTGAGCCATTTTCTGTCAGTATAGCCTTAGATTTATATATTATTAATTGACAGGTTGTGGAAAAACTAATACGTATGTTTAAGACATAGAACTGTAACATGGTTCCACAGTTTTGCGTTTAAATAAATTGTAAATTGACAGTTTTTTTAGATTGTTCATGCCCATTTCAATTGCAAAGTCAATGATCTGAACTCAATTACAATTACAACAGCAACAGATTTTCTCAAATACAATTATAATTATAATTACATCATACTTTGAATTAATTATCATTTACCCGATTACAATTATAATCGACCCCAAGCCTGGTGTGGGCGTGTCTTCGCACATACCTTGATACTCTAGTTTCCTTTTCTCAAGCTCCGCCTCCACCTGATCTAAAACCATGGCTAACTCCCCCAGGATTTTCTTCAGGTAGTTCACGTTGTCGTGGTCCAAAATCTTTGCCTGCAAATCAATAAATATGATATACATATGAAAACTCTTATTGTCACCAACATCTCCATCCTTTTATTGGATAATTAAATAATTAATTTAATTTATTATCACAATAGTTATAGTTTCACTTAATTATGTGAAGTATTTTTCATGTGTCATTTATTATTAAATGAATTTGTATTTATTGTTATTATTATTATTATTAATTATACTTTCTCTCATTTTGAATTGAAAAAATAACATTAATAATACAAATACAGCTGTATCTCCAAAAATCTGCTGCCATCTTTCTTTTTGCCACTAGAGGGGGCAATATTCCTAATTTTCCAGCTATAATTCAACAAATACCCCCCACTGTAAGGTCACAATTTTTGGAAAAACCCACATTCATACATTTGTCTTCTGTGCCAACTTATCCTATGGAGCCTAGGTACCCAGAGTGGGGTACGTGTACCCCCAGGGGTACACGAGTTGTCATAGGGGGTACGTGAAAAAAAAATTTAAAAAAATTACCCTTCTCATTAAAGTTGTAGTGAGTTGTATTTCACAGTTTCAGATGTTGATGAATATGTTGTTAATGGTAAATGTTCAATTAACAAATCTTTGGTAGATTTCATTTTCGAAAACAATAGATTCTAATTAATTCAATAAAGCAAGTAATAAATCTGAATAAAATGTTTTATTGTGTGCTTACAGATTATTATCATTATTTTTTTTAAATATATTATTCCTCAACAGGATAGATAAAATTCAGAGACAATTTTCACTGTAGGGCAACATTGTATGTGACATTACATTATTATGTTTTTTAAGTGTGCAGGAGTATGGGTACATGGCTTCACCGTGGTGAAGTTGGTTTCAAGTTGGATATTCGGCTCCAAAACCAACAGCGGTAGCTTCACTTCAATGTGTCCCGCCCACTCAGTCATGGTTGGGGGAGGAACATGCTGAAGGCTTTGCTAAGAACGCATGTCGTTCAAATTTAGGGACCGTCAATGAATTACTGTCTTTGTAAAAGGTTAAATGTCAGAAGGGGTACGGGACTGTGACTGGGAATGTGGTGCCACACATCGACCTGCATTTCACCCTCCTGGTGAAACAGAGCGGAAGAGTTGGAGACGAGCTTAGAGGAGAGACTGGCAGAAGAGCTACACAAGTACCGACACGTCCCAGAAGGAGTACAAGCACTACAAAGAAGTGCTAAGGATTGTGGGACATGTATGATTTTACTGGAAACTACTCTATGGCGTTGTGCTCGAGTATGTAAACTCTTTAGGAGAGTGGACAGTCCGGGTGGAGTCTGCTCTGTGTACGTTCCGCTTGAGTATGTTTCAGCCTTAATAGTTTGAAAGTGTCTATTTGTACGGTTGCTGTACGGACAACCACCGGTGCTATTGGTACGGTTACCGAAGTACACGTACGTAGCGTCTTAGGGTTAGGTTATAACCCAATATCGCAACAATTTTTAGGGTAATGTTTAGGGTTAGGGTTGGGTTTAGTCTTAGTCACGTGACCTAAACTGGCCAATGACAGACCTATCACGTGACTTAAACTGGCCAAACAGGGGCGCTACATACGGATGGAATGTTGGTATATTGATACGGCAACCGTACAGATAGCCACTGCCTAATAGTTTTTCCGTCAGTCATTAGAATATATAACGACACATCACTAAAAAAACATGATGACTAACCATGAGCTTCTTCTGCTTTGAAAGGTACGGCTCTGTCAGCTGAGGCTCCTCGTGGTCCAACTTCATCAGCTCCGTCGCAGCGTTGGCCAAATGTCCTGGAGTTACACACACACACACGCGCACACACACACAGCCCGTTAGATCTTCTGTAGCCCCCAAAGTAAACTCACAAAGTGACTCCACAAAATTACCTAAATAAACACGAGACGACTATAAAAACATACAGAGACGACAAAATGAACAAAAGAACCCAAAATGAAATGCCAATAATAACTTTATTACATTAGATGCTTTATTACTGTATTTCTCCTGCTGTTGTCATAACATACGTGTTTACATATTGATTCATGGGCTTTGGTGCCCCAGTCGTAACAGTAATCTTTATTTGGAATTTTACGATTTTTTTTTAAGAACAGTCAAATATACAGCAGCAGAATATATTTCATTATTATAATTTGGATGTTACGTAGTTATTAATGATCATATTATTATTAAAATGGAATATTATTTTATACTGTGGTTCATTGGGTTGTTTTATAGTCCAGCACACACTAAGCAGCCAATCTGCATCTTTGATTGCATATGATGAGGTTCATCCAACAGAAACGAGCCCACAGCTCAAAGTGAGAAGCACATCACCACAAAACGCTGCGTTCGGGGTTTTTCTTATTGACTGGCTTCACGTTACTTTGCACGCTGATAATATCGAGCACATAAAAATGAGTTGATGTAAGGAGGATAAAAGGTTTGCTGTCGATGCACTGGTGCTTTCACAGGACACAAGGTTTGTCATCTTTTGTACCTGCTTATCCTTAAGGGTGCAAGAAAAAATAGATTCGGCAATATTTTATTTTTATTGTTATTTATTCAGTTTATTTCCGACATGGTTACATTCACTTTTTTTTTACATTTTTTTTTTTTTTTTGTACATGCCGAAAAAGGAGACGAGAGAAGCAGTTTGCTTATTTAGGTCCCGTCTCGTTCTGTACATCGAAAATTTACATGGGTTTACATGTCTCTCTGGTCAAACATTCTTAGGTTGTTCTGAACAGTCCTTTTTTGTGTAGGATTTATTCTCATCTGTAGTTATATAACGCAATATGTTATACGTTACTTTTTTAAACAATTTAAGAACTTAACAGAATCAGAATCTGTTGTAGAAGCAAAAGTGAAAACTTTTTTGAAAACTGTAATCTGACAGTTTAAAAACATATCAATTGTTTTTGATATTGGTACTTGAATTACAGTTAGTTACCATTTACTTGTTCTCTAAAAAATATGAAATAAATTGTATTTCATATCATTTTGGACATGATAACTTGACTTGATATCTCAATTATTTTGTATTGTTTACGATCGGGATTTATCGTATTGTGACATGCAAATTGTGAATCGTATGGTTTTGTCAGATTCATGGCAATGCACACCCTTACTTATCCTGCACAGTGGGATAATCACACTCGCATACAAACGCACACACGCAGAAAGAACAACACTTACTACGTATTTCTGCGGTGGCGTACTTTGGGATCATTGAGTCGGTGGTGAGCTCTGGGTGGAGGATGCAGCCGTGCGTGTAGGCGTCCATCGGAAGGTCGTCCAGCAGCCGACGATACTGCTGCACACGGTCGTGGAGAGGAGAGTCTGCATCAGGAATCAGCTGAGCCACTGTGTCTGTACGATAATAACACCAATAAACACACCAATCAGATTCAACCTAATTTTATTCTTTAACTGACAAACATCATTAGAGTTCCAATAGCAGACTTTAAGGGCCTGGATTTCCTCTTATCGCGCAAACGTCCGAAATTAATTTGGTGTGTGCTGTACTACGATGCCGGCTAACGTCTTACCGGGATAAATCACCATGGTAACTTAGGCTGAACACATAACCTGGTCGCGAGTAGGTTTTTTCTGGATAAGATCTGAGCGAACACTAAAGTCCCGCCGTCTGACTAATCAGTTCTCTCTAAAATGAGCTGCCCATGGTTAGAAGATCCTGGTTGGTGCAGATGTGACAACTGTGTTTAGGAAAAAAAGAATATTAATGGATAAAAGCAATCCTTTCATTTACCGATTACATCTGTTGGGTTTGTGTTTATTATTGTCATATTATAGTTTTTCTCAATTGATAAGACATTGTTCCTGAAAAATAGCAAACATTTCCCTAAACACTGCACTCTACTTTCTATATTGGGACACAATGTGCAAAGCACTGCACACTTGAGTCAAAAGCACACTTTATTGTTAAAATGTGATTATTGTTTTCTAGTTTTGCACACACAGAGCAAACGTAGCACACTGCACTGCTCAATACAAAATACTCTCTCTCACTGTGTTCACATCGATTAAAAAAAAAATACAGTCCTTAAAAATGACATCTTACATTAAACACAAATGCATCCTATAAATGAACCAAAGTGGCCCATTGCAGTGCCTGATTGTACATTACTAAATAAAAATAATCTTACACAAAATTACAGTGCTACAGTCCTAGTGTTCACTCTTTGAAAAATGTGTGTTAAGAGTGAAAAGTGTGTTCAAATGAGCATAAAATGTGTTCGGTCTTTTGCAAAAAAGAGTGCAAAAGTTTTGAAAACTGTGTCCAAACCATGAACTGTGTTAAAGGTTTTGACATCAGAGTCCTGTTTTTGAGAAATGTGTGCAGTCAGTTGGTGCTGGTGTGCAATGAATGGAACTTAGTGTCTTATCAATCAAGAAAAACTGTACTGTCTTGTCTAAACTAGGCTGCAATCAGAAAACTGTCCTTCAGCTAAGGACGCTTTCTCACAGAGCAGACATCGGACCATCCAGGTGCAACACACTCACACATAGACACACAATTTAACGGCACACAGACGTGGATTGGTTGGCATCCTTGTGTTATTGCTAAATTGACTGATTGTATGAAATCCAACCCATTGTTTAGGGCATGGTCGTACAAACAATGCCTCACACTCGGCTGCTGGTTTCCAGAGAGGAAACTGTGTCCCGCGCTGTCACTGCATTAGACTATCTTACACAAATAAATATAACCTATTTTTTATAAAGTCGTCACAGAGTTTCTATTTTAATAGTCAAGCATAGATTTAAGACCTCGGGCTTAGGTTGCACATCCTTTAGGAGAGATATAGATTTATATCTGATGGACTGATCTACAGTCAGCTGATGAAGCCTGTGTTGGACACTCTCATTCCAGTGTGTGTGTGTGTGTGTGTTTCTGAGACATCTATGTTTATGTATCATTCTTTGGAAATGCAAAAATATATCTGACTAGTCTCTTACTTTGGTCTACTGCCGGTGGTCATTCTCATACATTAATGTATATAAGTCCCGCCTTCGTCAATAGACCCCTATACAAATGCAAGAAAGCGCCGACTTCGCCCAGCCAATAGGTTTCAACTTCCTGGAGTAGGCCACTGTCAATCAAAGTGAATACGCGTGCACCGTCACAACAGCAAACAGGTACATCACTCTGAGCAGCAGAGCATCATGGAGGAGCGCTCCGAAACTCAGAATCAGAATCAGAATCAGAAATGTTTTATTTGCCATGTACAGTTTTGAGGACAGTACAAGGAATTTGACTTGGTGGTTGGTGCACAAAACAAGCAACAAAAAGAAACAAAAGAAATAAAAACAACACAACAAAGAACAACCCAGCAACAATAATAATAATAATAATGATAAATATAAAGGATGAGGGATAAATAAAGGATAGATAGAGAATAAATGATAAATAGGATAAATATAAATATATATATACAGTGCAGCATGGTATCAAGCTGGTGGAGGTGGTGATCGGGTGGGGGGGGGGGGGGGGGGGGGGGGGGGGGTTCAGTGGGTGACTTGGGGTGTGTTCATGTGGATGGTGGCAGAGGGAAAGAAGCTGTTTTTGTGTCTGGAGGCTCCTACCAGAAGGGAGAGATTGAAACAGTTTATGACCGGGGTGGGAGGGGTCGGCCACAATCTTTCCTGCACGCCTCAAAAATCTTTCCTGCACGCCTCAAAACTCAAAACTCCAGTTACCCATTCCACGATTGCCAACATGTAAAGCTTCAACTAAAGAAAAAAGTCCGGGTAAAAAACTTGTGGATAAACGTCTTTGTGACCACAACAGAATTTATCTCGGAGCTGCTTTTCAAAGGGGGAGGGACTTGCTGCTTTTAAAAGGATTCTGAACGAACCAGGATTTGGCGTCATTTCTCATGAACAGGTTTAATAAACATGTTTGTAATCAAAAGTTATTGCACTCTAAAAATAAATGTGTAGTTTTTGTAGTTATGCGACTTTGTTATGTTTTGCAATGCACGTGCACAAATGTAGAGGCGTAGTTTCTGGTAGATTGGTAGAGGCAGGAGAGGAAGTAGAGCTGTTGAGAGCGGGACATCGAGACGTTCTCTCAGAAACTGCAGATAGTAGCTTTAAGTGAACCTGCTTCGTAGGACAGGGGCTCTCTGACGGAGAATGTTTGGTTTGGTGAAACCAGCTAACGGATTAGCTCAGAGTATTAATCCCAGACTCCCAGTCTTGGACAAGAAGTGAAACGTCTTCAAACAAAACGTTAAGTCCAGTAGCCTCAGCTTAAGATACCAGAATCAACATGACCAATTAGACTGAGAACCTTCACACACAACTTCAAGAGTCTCAATTTGACCTTTTAAAGCCAAGTGTAGAACATAAAATTGATCAACTAAATTCAGAGTTTCAACCAAGTTGTGTAGCTTGTCAAAAAAAGGTGCAATTTAGATTAAAAACAGACAAGTGAATGATAAGGATCTACGTTTACCTCGTGAATCATTACCTCGTTTCTTATTAATTATTATGGACAACACAAAAATATGCATTGGAGCTCCTTCTGACGTGTATGAAGCTGGTATTGTGAGCTCTGGATGTGCATCGGTGCAGCCACAGCAGGCAGTCAGAGACGTGGCGGAGATCACTTTGCATGTCACGGGCAAGCAGGAGACAGGGTGAACTTAGCCGGGGCCATTTAAGTGTTTTAAGGAGGAGGAGCCCACGTAGCCCTACTCGGTGACATCACTACGAGTGTCTGAGGTGAACAATGTGGCACTAATTATATCTCTGTCACAAGCAGGTTTTTACTCCTCCTGGCTGCTTTTGAAGAACATTACCAGATTAAACCTCTAAAATTAAATGCTAAAATGTCATTAAAGCTCCAACAAATTCGCATTAAATTGATGTGAGGGACAGTCTAAAGAGGATTTCCTTTGAGCCAGAACACAGTCTGACGTGTGGAGTCTCATGAGATGAAACTCAAGGATGTTCCTGATGGACACCAACACCATTAGTAATCCTCCACCAGCCCTGCCTGTTCCGATTTAAAACAAACGCAACATTCAAGACAAATGCGACAAGAGCAAAAGACATTGCATGGAAGAGTAGAAGGGATGGCAGACTGGAAAAGGAAGGTTTAGAAGACGTTGGTTGTGGTGGTGGAGGGATGAAGATGCTGAGGTTGTGCTGTAACAGTGACTAGGATGGACGAGTGCTGGGAAGAACAGGTCAGACATGACAGATTATACCTGATAGAGAACATGAGCCAACGTTAATTAACCAAAGTCGTACGCAAAGATTTTTCATCATCACTGTTGCCTCTCAGCGATCCCAAGCAAGGAGTAGATAGAAGCACTTTCATTACACAGACCAGGCTGACACACACACACACACACACACACACACACACACACACACACACACACACACACACACACACACACACACACACACACACACACACACACACACACACACACACACACACACACACCACACACACACACACACACACTGGCAGATGGCCGCCAATACTCAGCTTCACAAACAGTGAGCGTGATGTAGTTCTGTATCTCATCCAACACAAGAGGACCCATGTCTGACTGTTCTAATGTGTTCTAATGTCTTCTAATGGAGTCTGGAAGCAGACACACCGAAGGAGGGTCTAAGGCACATGTTTCAAACTCAAGGCCCGCGGGCCAAGTTCGGCCCTCCAGAGCATCTAGTCCTGGCCCGCAGGAAAATTTTGTTCAAAGTAGAAATCACTACAAACACAGGAGTTTTTGTAGTTGTAGATCAAATACGATGGAGGTTGCTTTACTAGATTATTTACAGGGAAATTCAATCGCAATTACTTTTTAAAAATCTGGGAAATTCTCGAAAATTGTCCTACAGAACTCTGGCAAATTACATTGCAAATTTCAAGAAAATTAGTTACAAAGTCAAGGAATTTTCACCAATTCCTTAACATTCTAGATTTTTTTTAAATTTGTGCTTTTTGACAAAAACATGGATTTTTCTGGTCTGGCCCACTTGAGGTTAAACTAGGTCATATATCATATATGGCCCTTGAACTAAAACGAATGAGTGAATATGAGTGTGAGTGGTTGTCTGCCTGTGTGTTAACCTGTGAAAGACTGGCACCCTGTCCAGGGTGTACCCTGAAATAGGACAAAGCGGGTCTGACAATTGATAAATGGATAATAATAATAATAATAATAATAATAATAATATCCATCCATCTTCAAACCCGCTAATTCCTATTCCTAGTCTATCAGGGTCGCGGGGATAATAATAATAATAATAATAATAATAATAATAATAATAATATTTTGGGGATAGCAGATATACTGAGAAAAACAATATAGTAGCTAATAAAATAGTTTCCTTTACAATAATAATTTACAATTATAGAATTACAATTTTAATTACAGGGAACTGAGGCTCATACAAAGTTGTTTACTCAAGGCCCAAACGTGTTTCGGCCCAAAACCCCGACAAATTTGAGGAGCTGGCATTGTCCACCATTTCCTATGTGATGTAGTTCCTGAGATATTAGAAGCTGAAAATGGAAGAAAAATAAGGACGTGTGAAAATCGACAGATACCCCCCTCACTAATTTGTCCATATCTCAAAAAATGTACAGTGTGCCTATTGAATTATTAAGGAACAATTGTTAAAAAAAAATTCAGAATTTTTTGAGACCAAAGTGCGTCGGATATCCTGAAAATCTGTTGAAATGACTCAAAAAAAATAATACAAAATAATATTGGTAATAATGAGTAAGTTAGTTTATGTGGCACATTTTCAAATTGCTAAAATTAGTGAAGATAAAATTTATTCTAAAAAACAACATTAATAAAATATTAATAAAAAGCTACTAAATAAATGTTTTGAAAGGTACTTTGTTTTTATTTACTATTCTCCAAACCTTCTTATCTGGCTCCAACTCATTCCCTCATCATCAGTCAAGTGACCATGTGATTTCTCACAGCATCATCACCTGTGATACATTTTAGTTTAAACATAATCTCCACCAGTGATGTTCTGTCTTATTTCAGCTTCAAAGTGTCCAATGTTTCACAATATACTGTACATTTGAGAAACTGAAATGTATCGTCTTGAGTGCTAACTTTTAATTAAGGGAGGTTTTTTGGTCCCAAAGCCAAAGCTGCTGAGCACCAGAGATTTCAAGCGTTTGAAGAACATTGCCATGATTTCAAAATCTGTTCTACATCAGCATAAGTAGGTGTGGTTTTAATAAACTTCCTTTATGAAACAGTATTTGTGAATAAACTTCAAGTCTAAACACCAAAGAAGAAACGTGACGAAGATGATGCCTCATGTTTGCGCTGTGACTCACAGAACGTGTGTGCGTTAATTCCCGCTAACTGTGAACGGTGGTCGACCAATAGGAAACGTCCACTAAGATGTTACGTAACATGCTGGGAGCTTCAGAATGGGACAGGCCTGAGGGACTCTAAAGCCTCAGTGATTGGTCCGTCGGTGGTCACATGGGAGCTTCTGCGACTTGGTTCACTGCTCACTTACAGTAGCAGTCATAGGCTTTAGGGCAGTGTGTGGAGTTTTTCTCACGCTCGTTGATTTTATTTACTGAGCTCGTGTAATCTTCTTATTCAGAGATTTAGTCGATGTTTCACAGTATGAGAATCAGTTTAACTAATGTTGTAAAATCATCTGAAGACTCAGCTTTGCTTTTTTTTTAGTCCCAAATGAAGAGTGAATGTCATGGCTGGACAGCAAACAGATATTTTTAACACGTTAAATCAGGGGTTCTCAACCTTGGCGTCTGGACGCCATTTGGGGTATCGAGGCACTGGGAGGGGGTTGCCAGATGTCTTCAAGGAACTAAGAATATATATTTTCAGCCCATTTTTGCTTATTTTTACCATTTTTCTACCAACCTATTTTTATCACTTTTATCTTGCCATATTTTTGCTCGTTTTAATGCATTTTTGCTACATTACTCCCGTTTTTGGCACTTCTCTATCAAATTTCAATGCCTTTTCTGCACATTTTTTCCACTTTCAAGAGATTTTTGCACTTATAAACCTTTTCCACCACTTTTTCCACCTAATGTCACATATATTTACCCACTATTGTCACTTTTAACCTCTTTTCATGATATATCATGATTATTTTTGCCAATTTAACCACATTCATGATTTGTTATGCCCATTATTTGCCAGTTAAACTAATTGATCCTTCTACCTGTTCCAATATTGATACTTTGAACTCTATTTACCACTTTTTCTGTCCGTTTTTGGCCACTCAAATTTGCAACTTTTAAACGTTTCTGTGGTTTTTAAAATCCCATTTCACCAGCTTTTCTGCAATTTTCTGTTACTTTTAACCCATTTTACTTCTGATTAAAACAAGGATTTACATCTTTAAGATGACTATATACTATGATGTTATTCAGATAAATAAATAAATGTGGTTATTACAGATTCGTAGAACAATGGACCATCATTTTGCTGATTTTATGGATGGTTCTTCAATGTTCATGTCTGTGTTCAACCACCTTCAGGTACAGTGGGGGTCCTCGCTCTCTGGCACCTTTATTTTGGGGGTTGCAGGCTAAAAAGGTTGAGAACCACTCCACTAAAAGAGTGGTTCCCAAACCGTTTGGGATCACAAATTTCTGGTGACCCCAAAGACATTTTTTTTCCAGGTTTAGTTTTTGATATACTGTTTGTTATACTAATCCAGAAGCACTGGGTTAGATAATGCATCAGTCTGCACATTCCCCCCTCAGCACTGCAGCAGACACGCTGGAGGTCTGCTGCGTGCCACGCTCAGGTCGGCCTGCTCGTCCTGGTCGTGATTACTCAGCTTTCTGGAGCAAAGCCAGAATCAGCTACGCCCTCCCCCAGCTCCCACAGCCGTCAAACTATCTGTGTTTTATCATCATGATGAAGCATGCTGAGAGGCAGCAGGCAGAGGAAAGGCTGGCTCTCTCTTTACCCTCAGCTGTTACTGTTAGCACAGAACGCTGATTTAACACCATGCCAGCTGTGAAGTCCAAACTCCTAAACTCATCCCATTTCATGACTTCTTGCTTTGACATTACATAATTACAGAAGTAATTTAGTAACATTTAAAAAAAATAAAATAAATCAGTTAGTGCATATTGACTAAGTTACTACATATTTGGTGTCTTTTTATGCATTTAAACCTTTTTTAACTAAAATGAATGCATTTAGACAGAATTTTAAGGTGTAACGTCATTGACCTTTATATATTACCGTTAAACAATATATGTGCACGTTCGTTAAGCAATAACTTTTAAATTACACCTTTAAATTACTTTTCTGACAAGTTTTATTCCTTGTGACGCAGTATAGTTGATTCACAGGAAGTGCAACACACAGGGATGAGTGTTGCAGCTACTTTTCACATTTGTGAGGCTGTTTTTACAACTTCCGTTGCACATCACAGCTGCCAAATCCTGCAGGGAGCCACAACATTTACAGATTCCCAGGAGAAAACTTCAGCTAGAGACGTACGTGACAGAAGATCCAAGATGACGTTGTTGCCTCAATAAAGGAAGCCATTTTTAGATTTTAGTGTATTTTTATATGGTAAAATTTTAAAATTCTGAAATATTTTTCCAAATAAAAAAAAAAAAAAAGAATTACGATTAGAAAATAAATTAGTTGGGTATAAGATCTCAAAATGGACAAAAAAAAAATAATACTTTCATTATGAGGAACCATACCTGACTGAATCTTTTGTATTATAAATGATATTTTGAAACAGCTGATGACTAAAGTTCACTACAGCTATCCTTTAAATACCAACTTCCTACTTCTAACACATAGACATCAGTGTCACAGTGAATCCACATTGCTGCTGCCTCCATACCTCCCACAAAGTTTTTCTCCAGGTAGTCGATGATCTGGTTGTAGTCGCTGATGATGGTGTCTCCGTGCAGGAAGACGGGCACCTCCTCGCCCAGGTTCAGCCTCATGAACCAGGGCTCCTTGTGCTCCTGCAGAGGTAAACTCACGTCCCGCTCCTCACAGACCAGACCCTTCTCGTTAATGATGAGGCGAACCTGCGGGAACAAACACTGTCTCACTGTGGGAACATTCATAGAGTAAAGTAGCACAAGACAATACTTTATTTACAGTATATTGTTTGCAATAAAAAACAACATGCACAGCATTATAAAACATATTAAAGCTGCAGTACGTACGTTTTTTTTGTTTGTTTTTTTGCATCATTTGGTTAAAAATCCATACTAACCTTTCATCATATTGTAATTGAAAGTGTTGTGAGCGGACTCTGGACCTTTGCTCCTTCTCTTGGCTCTGTATTTAAGCTTTAGAAATCCAGGAGTGTGATGCTACTTTTCTGCCAACCAGAGATATTTCTACAAAGAGAGTGGTCCATGAGCTATTTCAGGGCGTTACTATTGGCTGCTCGACTAAAGTCGATGCAAGTAGTAAAAGTTCAATGGCGGAAGCTCCAGCCGCAAAAGTGTGGTGAAAGTGGTGGTTGAAAGTGTCAAAATTGGAACAATTAGTAGGAACAATTACTTTAAACTGGCAAATAATGGACATGACAAATCCTGAATGTGGTTAAACTGGCAACAAATAAGCATGAAATATGGTGAAAAGAGGTTTAAAGTGACAATAATGGGTCAACATATGCAACATTAGGTGGGAAAAGTGGAGGAAAAGGTTTATAAGTGCTGAAAATCTCTTGAAAGTGGAAAAATGTGTAGAAAATACATTGAAAGTTGATGGAGAAGTGGCAAAAATGGGAGTAATGTAGAAAAATGCATTAAAAGATGATGAAAATAGGTTAAAATATGGCAAGTTTGGTGTAGTTGCAGAAAAAGGGTCAAACTAAGCAACAATAGGCTCAAATTTTCCCAGCCAGTGTTTCCTCAAAACAGGTATTTTAATACAACAAAAAGCGATAAAAAATACATAAATATATCGATATAGGTGATATTTTAATTTGCTATATCGCCAAAATAGAAAATTTGATATATCTTGAATCTCAATGTATCGCCCAGCCCTATGTCAGTGTGATGAGGGATATCCTGCAGAGAGCCACACAAGTATTATTAGTAGTAATATGTGCTACATTGAGCTGCTATAAAGAACGCTGTAGGATTTAGAAATGCACAGTGGGAAGAACAACTACTGTATGTCACACAACACACACTAAACCAAACCACTTTAATACTGCTGACCCATGAAAACAAGGCTACTGTTTAACAGTAGTTTGTTATGTAATGTAATTAGTCACTCCTGAGTAATCGCTCCAAGTGCTTAAACTGCTCAGGAGACACAAAACACATCCAGCCAGACAATATATATATATATTGTTTGAATTTCTTATAACTATCTAAGATGTGGTCAGTGGCGTTCTGACCCAATGATAGAGAGTACAGATACAAGACAAGGAAAAAAAAGTAATTTAATGCGATCTAACAGAAAGATACAACCTAACGTGGTAACACAACAAACAAAGCACTGTGTAATAAATAAATGTATCATTTAAAACTACAGGAAAATAACGCAACATGTTCTTATAACCCTAAGATACAACATAATACAACCTGGCAACCTATTTAACATTTAGATATAAATTTAACATTTAGATTAACATTTAACATTTAGATTTACATTTAACATTATTCAGATTAACATTTAACATTTAGATTTAACTTCTAGATGTAAATTTAAAACATTTAGATTTACATTTAACATTTAGATTTAGATTATTAGATTTCATATTTACATTTGGATTTGTTTTTTAATGTGTACACATTTTTAACAATTATATAGACCAGTGGTTCTCAAACTTTTTTGGCTCAAGTGAAGTACCCCCTTATTCTTATTTCTGAATCCAAGCACCCCTTGGGTTAACAACTATAATGACGGAATGAACGAGTGATAACACACGTTTTAAAGAATCTCATTTTAAAAATAAGTGGAAATAAACATTATTTAGTGCACAGGTTCCCAATCTTTTTTGGATCGTAACCCCATTATGATATCAAGAATTTCTGGAGACCCACAAGACATTTTTTTTTCTAGAATTTGTTTTTGATCATATTTGAGCTCAGATTTTTTATTTATTTATTTTTTTTACTACATTTTAGATTTGTAATTCACAAAGTGAAAGTATAGAAATACAGTTGTTTAAGATTGTGTTGTTTTAATTATTATTAATAATAATAACAATAACAATAATAATAATAATAATAATAATAATAATAATAATGCATTTCAAGGCGACCCTATTTAAACTTCAGGTGACCAACATGGGGGTCCCGACCCCAAGGTTGAAAAACCCTGATTTTGTGAGTCCTGAATAGATTTATTTCTAGTTTTTTATCGTTTCCAGTCATACCACTACTGGGCTAGAACCAAGACTGACACTTTGTTAATTTTCCACTTTCTCTCTCTCTCAAATACTCCTGTAGTGCCATCGCGCACCCCTAGTGATACACGTACCCTCATTTGAGAAACACTGATAAAGAACATTCTGTTTTACATTCGGCACACATGCACTTAGTGAAAGGGTGACATTCAGCCTCCTCGTGCAGCCTGTGTGCGTTCAATGGATGCACAGACTGGCAGCGGGAGGCCTTTGGTTTGTTTTGCACATCGTTTCTATCAATTATTCAGGATGTCATGTGTCAGAGCTCACATCGGATGGAGCTGCATTCCGCGCACTGAGGCCTGACACCAAACGGCGGCCCGTGCAAGGACCAGGACCAGGACCAGGACCAGGACCAGGACCAGGACCCGGTCCTGGATGAAGGAAGCGGATCCAGGTGCTGCAGCGGTGGAGGGGGGCACCACTGCACGATCACACACACACTCACACACCTCTGTCACCCCCACCCCCTGCTGTGGTTTACCTTCTGTGAGGTGAAGGACTGAGTCCAGTGATACAGAACCAGCCTGTCTCTGCTCGGGGCCTTGCTGGGCTCCACCGGGGCCTCCTCACTCTCATCCCCGTCTGCGGTCCTCCCGTCCTCCTCCATGGCTGAGATGGGCCACCAGCTACAGTTGGTGGGGGTGACATGGTTGGAAGACGCCATGACAGAGCGTTTTGTGCGTGTGGAGGAGAGGAGAGAGAGAGAGAGAGAGAGAGAGAGAGAGAGAGAGAGAGAGAGAGAGAGAGAGAGAGAGAGAGAGAGAGAGGAAGAGAGAGAGGAAGAGGAAGAGGAAGAGGGGTGTCTCAAAGGCAGGCGCGCGGCATCCGTGCGGGACAGCTCCGGTGCTGAAATCCGCGTCACTTCTCTCCCCCAACAGACCAAAACCACACCGCGCACGCACAGTCCCGGATCCGTGCGAGCTCAAGGAGCCGCACGTCACGTGACAGGCCACGCCAGGCACGTGCACAAGTAGACCCCTAGTGGTGCTCGAGTGTGGAGGTATTTTTGTCATTATTAAATCAAAAAATATATTTTCAATCAGAGGAGAAAACACTTTTTTTTTTTTTTTTTTGATTGAAATTATTGTTTTTTTGATTGACATTTTTTTCTTTGATTGAAATGTTTCAATTTTGATTGAATAATAAAGACACATGTACTATCCATAATATGGCTCAAATACAAAAAATATGACTTAAATAGTGAGAAAAAAACTTTTCAATAAAAAAAAGTTGACTTCAATAATAATAAAAAATCACATTTTCAATCAAAAAAAAGTGTTCAAGTTATTTGGCTCTCAAATCTATATTTTTTATATTTGTTTTGTTTTGTATTTGAACACTTTTTTGTTAGATCAGATAAACTTTTTTTTATTGAATAATAAATACACCAATTTGTGCCCAATTCTTTTTTCATTTATTTAACTCTTTCATGTACAAATTATGAAATCTGAGTCAATATTTTCTTCCTATGTGGTTTTTTTTTTACCTTTTAGACATATAAAAAAAGATGCAATTACATTTTTTTTCATGAACTCATTTTTCATGGAATTATGTGTCCAAATTCTCAGCACATTAGTGAGGAGGCTTGATTGGTAATGCTGCACACCTGAGTGGAAACAGGAGGGAGTTTGAAGCACAATGACTCAATAGTTAACAAAACATGAATGAGGAACCAAAACTACACAAAAACAAATAAATAAATAAATAAAAGAGTGACTGAAAAGATTTAACTAAGAGGACCACATAGCTACAACCATATTACAGACATGACAGGATGGTAAATGCGCCACTATTCTGTAGGCCTTCCAATCACATGCTGCATTTGAACTCTACAAATTATAAATATACTAATTGTTATTCACTGTATTGAGATAGAACGCAAATATTATCAGTTTTGTTTTTGAAAACTAATTGACGGTTAAGTTATTTAAGTTATTTAAGTGTGTTGCAAAATGTTTATTTTCATTTTGTTTTGAGATTACGGCTCCCAATTTCGATCGCGTCATGGTACTTCCGGGCCCGTTTTTTTTCTCTCAAGTCTCACGCATTGGGCGTGAGTGACATGCATTTCAACAATCTCTGACAGTGTATGTGCATGCGTGCCGCTGATACGCGTGGCTAATGTGCGTTCGTGTGTGAGAGAGAACCCATGGAGATAGAGAGAGTCCTACACGGCAACCAGGAGAACAGGTAGCGACTAGCGAGTTACACGCACATACACACACACATACATCTCAAAACACGCCCTCATCACCCAAGCAGCCGAGTTGTGCCAAGAACTTAAGTATCTTTCCCACTGGGAATTCTACCAACGTCTTGTTCAGATGATCAGATCATAGAGGTTAGTACTAGTAGCTCAAAAAAACTATGTAATAGTTCTGTTTCACTTCAAACATCTCACTGTATTAAAACAGGATGCTCTGTGGCTGGGTTATTCCTCATATCTCCAGCATCTAACTCGGTCACACTTGACAGCGATGATGATGATGATGATGATGATGATCAAGGAGAGAGATTTTGACTGTGACTCGGACAGAAGAATGTGGCCGATCCTCAGTCAGACTGCAATAATCTGATCAAAGATCTGATCAAATCACCTGTTGCATTGTTTATTAATGAAGGTGTTTCAAATTAAAAGTGAACTTTATCATTTTCACGGATTTCAATGATATTTACAAGCGTTGGGAAAACTCCATGTTCTGTGATTTCTAGACAGCCAAAAAAATTTACATCACCACCTCCTTTCCTTCAACCAGTGGGCGTGTCAGGAGCCTGGATTGGAGAATACGCGTAAGAGAGAAATGCGTAACTGCAGGCGCACAAAAAAGCGCTTTAGCCCAGACGGGAAAATAGACCCCAAAGAGAGCTACGCAAGACCCGCAGCTGTCAATCATCATCAAACATGACGTCAAATCCCATTTTTCAACCTCAAATAACTTATTTAAAACAAACTTCACAGAAAAATCTTTACAGTTTGACCCAAATCCCCTCCTTTATCATTGAGAAGGCGGGGTTTATGACCTATACTGCAGCCAGTCAGCAGAGGGAGCTCTAAAAATAAAAGCTTCACTTCCCCGATGGCTTGTCCCATCCATTCTTTTGACGCCCCATCCCACCTACCCCACCCACCCCACCCCCAGTCGCGCAAGCGCAGTTCCAGAGTGCGAAAGGATAGAGCTGCTGTGGAATAAAAAGCGGAGAAAAAAAAAGAAGTGTCACTCTGTGAGTCTAATATATAATATTATTAATATCCAGTCTACAGACGGAGTCAGTCCACACTATAATAGAGCCTTAAAGCTCCAGTGGAAGGTGAGAGAGCACAACACGGTGTCAGAAGACGGAGTTACAGAGACACGGAGAGGCTGGAGCAGAATGCTAACCGAGCTAGCAGAGGAGCTAGCATAGTGGAGAGAAAGATGAAAATATAAAGATTGACATTTTACTCCACACCATCGGTGATGATGAACTGGAAGTGTAGGAAGAATGTGGAGCAGCTGCTCCCAGAGCGTCTCCACATAAAGGAGGAACCAGAGATGCTCAGTGAAGGTCAGGAGGAAAAGCAGCTTTGTGTGCAGCAGGAGACAAACAGTGCTGCTTGTCCTGTTAAATGTGAAGATGAAGAGGAGAAGCCTCAGGTCTCCCAGCTACACTGGAGACAACTAACAGAAATCAACATGAAGGAGGAACCTTCAACCTGCACTTTAGATGAATTCATGAAAAGACAAAGTGTGGAAATTAACAGCAAAGGACCAGAAGCAGAACAGAACCCAGATCCAAACAGTTTAGTACTACAGGGTCCTGATGGAACAGAAACAGACTCATCTCAGACTGAACATAGTGGCGATGATGATGATGATGAAGATGATGATGATGATGAAGATTTTTGGCAGAAACCTCTGTCAGAGTCTGAAACTGAAGCTGACTTTGACTCCACCAGGAAAAACAGAAAAATGTCTGACTCAAGTAAAAATACTGTAATGGGATGTAAAGCTTCTGAAACACAGATTAGTTCATTTCAACAGATTTGTTCAAAGAAAAAGATTCAGGTAAAAATGAGATCTGAATGTGTGGGTGGTAAGAAAGCATCACTTAATGAAGCTTCAAAACTGAGAACCCACACAGGAGAGAAACCGTTTAAATGTGATGTTTGTAGTAAATGTTTTACTCAAGAGGCCACCCTTAAGTCTCACATGAGAATTCACACTGGAGAGAAACCGTTTGAATGTGATCTTTGTAGGAAATGTTTTAAAGATAAGGTCAACCTTAAGGTACACATGAGAACCCACACAGGAGAGAAACCATTCAGATGTGATGTTTGTAGGAAATGTTTTACTCAAGAGGCCACCCTTAAGTCTCACATGAGAATTCACACTGGAGAGAAACCGTTTGAATGTGATCTTTGTAGGAAATGTTTTAAAGATAAGGTCAACCTAAAGGTACACATGAGAATACATACAGGAGAGAAACCTTTTAAATGTGTTGTTTGTAGTCAGTGTTTTACTCAAAAGTCTAAACTTAAGCGACACATGAGAATCCATACAGGAGAGAAACCATTTAAATGTGATGTTTGTAGTCAATGTTTTAATCAAAAGTCTAAACTTAAGCGACACGTGAGAATCCATACAGGAGAGAAACCATTTAAATGTGATGTTTGTAGTAAATGTTTTATTGAAAAGTCTAAACTTAAGCTACACATGAGAATCCACACAGGAGAGAAACCTTTCAAATGTGATGTTTGTAGTAAATGTTTTTCCCGTAAGGATTCCCTGCAGTCACATGTGAGAATGCACAAAGAAGATAAATCATTAAAAGGTGATGTTTGACAAAGGAATTGTTTCAAACAGAAGTCTGAACTGAAGGTCTATAAGAGAGTCCACACATAAAGGACTTTCAACTGGGACGTGTGTAGTTAATATTTCAGGGCTGCCAACTTTGGTCATTTAGTCGAATCGGTCGATGCCGTCATGGTCGACCAAGATTTTCATTGGTCGACCAGCAGGATCAGTTTCAATACCACAAAAAAAAAAAAAAAAAAACAACAACAAAACACTTATATAGATGATAAGGATTAAACACCAATATAACGTATTTGATGCCGAAACATGATTCTATGTCCAGCAATAGCTCTATGTTAGTAAGCGCTGCACTGCAAAAAAAAAAAAAAAAATGTTGCGCTTCAGCTGACAGTGTGCAGTGCTTTGTCCTCAGATCCGATCAGCGAGGGAACAAATTAAGACAGGCTTGAAACAAGCATCAACTGTTAAATCAATCCTTTTTCTGCACAAGAACGTGGATTATGTAAATAGATGCACTGCGCACCTGTGTTTGACGTGTGTTTGTTTCCCCGTGCACTGATTTTTTGATGTTGACATCAACAGTTTATTAATAAAAGCAGGTGTACCATTAAAATAAACGTAAATATGTAATTTGTATGTGGAAAAAATAGGTTTTAATTGTCGGTTTCAGGTCGAACACAGATATAAATACCTAATGTCTGTCGGACCTATGGGTTTCAATTTTGCTTTGTCGGGTTCTGGTCAAAGCTTGAATAAGGTTCATATCATAAATACTCTGTGTTTCAAACCAAATTGGCACCACAAAACTCCAAAACAAAATATTTGTCTCTCGTTTTCTTTCTCCTCGTCCTCCTCTGCACCCGCTCATTCATTCTCCGTTTTTTTGGTCGACTAATCGCTACGTGTGCCATAGTCTTGGTCGACCAACCATTCCCTTGGTTGACTGCAACCCTAAATATTTTCCTAATAGTTGTTCTCTGTTTTTTGTTGTTTTTATTTTTTTCAGCAAGTTTGATGTGTAGTTAGAGTTTTGTAAGTTAGTTCTTTCAGTAAGTTAACATAACAGATTTTGGCAGAAGTTTTAGTGTTGGGCAGTTTATATTTAAAGTTGGTTTATTTTGTGTAATTGTTTACTGTAAATATTTTGTGTAAATAGTTTTACCTTTGAATATTAAAGCCTCCTCTGTGTTACATTAACAAAGTTTGTTCTTTATTAAATTATTTACACTCCTTACATTTGTTAGTTTTTTTTTTTAACTATATAACAATTAATGCGAGAAAAGTAAAATGACCTAAATTTTATGAGCTTAAATCACTACATACCTGCCATCTACATCTGTTGTGATGTCATAGGCTGAATCCAAATAAATGAAGTTGTGTGCAGCTCCCTGGATTCCACTTCCATTACTGTTCTCTGAAATAAAACTACTGTTAGTTTGACTAAAGTAATAGAATACACTGAACAGACTGTATTTAGGCGACATAAGTTGCATATTTGCTTTTCTCTCCCATTAAGAGAAGACCTTATACTGTGTAGTTTTACAATGCTCTAAATTACCACTCCTGGTAATAATTTATCAAATCAACACTAGTCATCATTTTATGTGTTTGTATGTTTTTTATACACCCGGAGTCCGAAATAAAGCTATCCATCTATCAAATCAGTGGAAAAAAGTGGGACAAAAGTGTATAAAATATGCTTGAAATGTTATGATAACGAGTTAAACTGTTTTGCATCATGACTAATGTGATGAACAACAATAGATTAGAATACGCCTTTATTAAGTTCAGAGGGGAAATTAACATTTGCAGCAACTCAGTAAATATAGTATAAGAGCAGGGAGTAAGAACAAAAATAAATGTAAATACTAACATAGGATAATAGTGCAAAAGATGTAAACATACACAATTGGAAAAATAAATGGCCTTAAGGTACAAATAAGTTACCTCATTTGTAATATTATAAATCAGTCTTAGAGAAACCTCAACCTGATATGTTGAATAATAGGCTTAAAAAAATAATATTGTTAAGTAATGTAAGTTAACTTATTATAGTACACACGTTGTAGTTACATAGTTTGTCCAGCAGAGAATATTAAAAACCTTGTTTCCAAAAACGGACAAGATAATCCTCAGTTTTATTCATGAAAATGAATGACTAATAGAGAATTTTAAAGTAAAAAATGCCCTAAAATGTACATTTTTTAATTTTCAAAACACGGTGTTACAGAAGAAAAAAAATTGAGGTTATAATAGAAACAATGGGAGAGGGGGTAAGTAGCATACCCAGAGAAGTTACTAAATATCTCAGTGACACAGGACTGTAATAAAATATAAATATTAGTGTTAGTTTTTAAAAAAAAATAATAATAATACTAATGTAAAATATGTATAGCTATAAAGCCATTATAGAATATTCCGATACAGTAGGTGGGGGTATTCACCTTTAAGTCATGGCAGCAACCCGCCAAAAAACAAAAGAAGAAGAACCGCTAAATTAGAGCCACAGAAGAAGAAAAAGCGGGCGGAGGAAAAAGCAAGTGTCTCTGTGAGTTTAATATATAATGTTATTAATATCCAGTCTACAGACGGAGTCAGTCCACACTATAATAGAGCCTTAAAGCTCCAGTGGAAGGTGAGAGAGCACAACACGGTGTCAGAAGACGGAGTTACAGAGACACGGAGAGGCTGGAGCAGAATGCTAACCGAGCTAGCAGAGGAGCTAGCATAGTGGAGAGAAATATGTAAATGTAAAGATTGACATTTTACTCCACACCATCGGCGATGATGAACTGGAAGTGTAGGAAGAATGTGGAGCAGCTGCTCCCAGAGCGTCTCCACATAAAGGAGGAACCAGAGATGCTCAATGAAGGTCAGGAGGAAAAGCAGCTTTGTATGCAGCAGGAGACAAACAGTGCTGCTTGTCCTGTTAAATGTGAAGATGAAGAGGAGAAGCCTCAGGTCTCCCAGCTACACTGGAGACAACTAA